>NC_044510.1:5100316-5265316 GCF_902362185.1 Chanos chanos
ATTGTCTCCTAATTACCTAGGAATAATTTCTGGCATTTTTAAAATGCCTCAGAGAAACCGCGAATGTATCAGGCGCTTGCAATAACCACTGATGTGGATTCGACATGCTCGGGACACGTAGAGAGGCAATGTTACTGCTAATGAAATGTGGCCGAAAATAGTTTTAAATGAGCCCGTAAATGGACTGTAAGCGATAGAAAAGGAACATGTCAGTCATTACTGTTAGTATGGATTTTTGTATTAAGCGGTGAGGAGGAACATCAGCGCTCGCGCATGGGCGTCGCGTGAAACGGTCGTTACGCCTCTCTGAGAGTCAACCCCGGTAATGAAGTTGCAAAAGGGCAATATTCAAGGTAGAACATTCTGGAACGAGATCAATGCACAGGTTTGAATAGGTCTTATCTAAAGCGAGCGTGTGCATGGGCGGCCTCCTACCCGCTATATACAATGCTCTGGTGTATCGGATACAATCTCACTGTTAATGAAGACAAGGCCTTCTCGTGTTTTGCCATCGCTGAACGGTTGACGGATTTTTCCTCTTTCTTCACTTTCATGTTACTGATACAGATTTACGTTCTGCAATAGCGGGACGTGACGTCTTTAAGACGAAATCACTCTCTTTTTTTTCTTTTTTTTTTTTTTTACCTTTATCTTCCTTTATCATACCCACATGGCGCGAATAGAGACTTAATAAGAATTGATATGGTTTAGATAAAAAAAAAGCCAGGCATACAAAATACGGAATAATGCATAATTATTAGTGCTTTAACCACACAGGAAACAAGAACACTGAGGCTCAAAGGATGTGAAACATGTAAAACGTTGCCTTTGGAAACATTTTCAGCGGGGCCCTCAAAGACTCACAACCCATCAAATGTGATCAAATTTGCCAAAACGGCATAAAAGCGTAATCGTGTTTTTGAACGGTAGTAACCATCAGAAGGCAATAAGCTTGTTCAGAGAGAAGCGGAGATGAAACAATCTCCATATTCCTATTCCTGTGTAATCTCAGCTCGCTGGGAGCACAATAAAAAACAAAATAGTCATTCATTTCTTCATAGAGGACTGTGTCTCATATACCATAAGGGTTTTTTTTTTTTTGGCTTTGTGGGAGGGGGGGGGGGCATAGAACTAGTTTACATATCCAAGACCACTGATTCAGACCTTTTTGTTCACACATACAGCCCCTCCGGTTAGAACCCCGATTATTTTAGGGTTGCAGTGCACGTGTGAACGGGGCTATAGTATTTGCCAAATCCAGTATTGGCGTCATAAGTTTTTAACGGTGTGAAACATGTGAGAGGAGGAAGTTTTGGTTTGTTACTCTTTTAGATCATTTATCTCACCTTTTGGTTTTGGTTTTTTCTTTTTTGTTTTTTTGGTTTGTTTGTTTTTGGCTTTGGTTGCAGATAAACACTAGTGTGGCGGTTTGCTGTCTCTCTCTCTCTCTCTCTCTCTCTCTCTCAGTCTCTCAGTCTCTCACACACACCCACATACACACACGCCCACACACACACACACACCTACACACTATCTTAGAGAGGTATTTGTATAAACAGATTTGTTATGCGTCTCTACCGAGACTTTCACGAGCTGAATGTTTGTAAAAATGTAGTCAAATGAAATAATTATAAATAAAGCACAATTTAATAAAAAAAAAAAAACAGGCCTGAGGGACCAGATGTGCAGAATCTCCAGGTCTTCAGTACATGTCTGTTGTCTGCTCGCTCTTAGCGAAAACCAATAACCCCACCGATGACACAGCCCATAATACAATCCTTTGATCTGGCTACGTCTGTGTTATTGGTTCTGTGCGAGGCTAAGAACTTCTTTCACGCGCCGAGTCCTTTTTATAGATTAGTTTTAGGAATGTTCTGTTCTGTCTTGGACCTGGATCTTTTCATTCTGAAATAGCTCGGCAGCTGGAACAGTTCACAGTCATTCACAAGCTCAAGCACTCTCAGGAATACGGTGTTCTCTCACGTCACCCTACCAAGGGTTAGATTTTATAGATAAAGTATACACACTGTGTGTGTGTGTATGTGTGTGTGGGTGTGTGACTGCTCAAGTCTCAGTGAAGAATGACTGGCCCTCTGTCATCTGTCACTCTATTTTTCTCTCTCTTTATCTGTCTCTGTCTATACATCCATCATCTGTCTCTCACTCTTTATCTGTCTGTCTGTCCTTATATCTATCTATCTATCTATCTATCTATCTATCTATTTATCTATCTATCTATCTATCTATCTATCTATCGATTAAGGTGTGTATTGGACCACTTTTTGTGTCTGTATCTGTATTGTTTTAGATAATAAAATTACTTGTACTTGTACTTGAATGGACTAGAAACCCAAAGTGGGGGAGTTTAATCAATTAGACATAGTACCAAAGAAAAGCCATATATATTATGTATGCCTTTTACCATTAATAGAACAAAAACACTTCCTATATGAGAAAAACATATCTTATATACTAAAGCTAAGTGATGGCCTAAACCCAAATGTCAGACAACAGTAACCCAAAATGTAAAATTTCAGAGACACACATAGTTCAAAAACGACCAGCCTGACTACCATCCTCCTCTGTCGGTGATATTATTTCAGTTAGCATAATATTTTGTCGACTGTTCAGATGCATTTGTTATTTGTTTTGAGGTCACTACTCGTGTGAACTAGCTTGAGGCATACCCCTTCTACCTTTGAATCACTCAGTCATTCAATCAGTCAGTCTATCAGTCTATCTCTCTCTCTCTCTCTCTCTCTCTATCTATCTATCTATCTATCTATCTATCTATCTATCTATCTATCTATCTATCTATCTGTCTGTCTGTCTGTCTGTGTATTTGTTTATCAGTAGGACCACTGTCACTGCAGGTATGTCTGTCTGTCTGTCTCTGTGTGTGTATTTGTTTATCAGTAGGACCACTGTCATTGCGGGTATGTCTGTCTGTCTCTGTGTGTGTGTGTGTGTGTGTGTGTATTTGTTTATCATAAGGACCACTGTCATAGCGGGTATGTCTGTCTGTCTCTGTGTGTGTGTGTGTGTGTGTGTGTGTTTGTTTATCAGTAGGACCACTGTCACTGTGGGTATGTCTGTCTGTCTCTCTGTGTGTGTATTTGTTTATCATAAGGACCACTGTCATTGCAGGTATGTCTGTCTGTCTGTGTGTGTGTCTGTGTGTGTGTGTGTGTATTTGTTTATCAGTAGGACCACTGTCACTGCATGTATGTCTGTGTGTGTGTGTGTGTGTTTGTTTATCAGTAGGACCACTGTCATTGTGGGTATGTCTGTCTGTCTCTGTGTGTGTGTGTGTGTGTGTGTGTATTTGTTTATCAGTAGGACCACTGTCATTGCGGGTATGTCTGTCTGTCTCTGTGTGTGTGTGTGTGTGTGTGTGTGTGTGTGTATTTGTTTATCATTAGGACCACTGTCATTGCGGGTATGTCTGTCTGTCTGTGTGTGTGTGTGTGTGTGTGTGTGTGTGTGTTTGTTTATCAGTAGGACCACTGTCATTGCGGGTATGTCTGTCTGTCTGTCTGTGTGTGTGTGTGTGTGTGTGTGTGTTTGTGTGTGTATATTTGTTGATCAGTAGGACCACTGTCATTGCGGGTATGTCTGTTTTTTTTCTGTGTGTGTGTGTGTGTGTTTGTGTGTGTATATTTGTTGATCAGTAGGACCACTGTCACTGTGGGTATGCAGCTCTGTGCCTCTGGTGATAGACGACCCATCTCATCCTTCAACTGTTATTACGCCTTGGCATTACAAACTGATGCCTCACTTCTGCCACTAATCATGTGTACACTGTGTGTGTTTTCCCACTTGTGCTCCATAGGGACTATCAATAAACTAAGAAACTCATTTATTTCTCACAGTGTGGCTTCACATTCTAAACCGCTGTGCCCACAATAGATATCATCACTGTATTTATCTACTTCTGTGCTCTCTCTCATTAAAGCTCGGGCGTTGTATCGCAAGGATAATAACTCAGACACGTAACAATTGTGTACAAAATCCTGGTAATTAGGTTAATTAATTGTCCTCCGGACTTCCTGTTAATTTAGCTATGTTTACGTTTGGGGGGGGGGGAAGCATGGGCGTAGTTCGTTGCCACGGCAACGGCTTTGTGATATTAGAGGCGTGACAAAAGCCATTTGAATTCAGTTGCGGTTGAGTTTTGTTTTTGTTCCGGAGAGGATCTGGGGGTTTTTTTTCTCTTTCTTTGTACTTCACTGTGGAATTTTTTTACCTTGTGTTCAAAAACGTTGCACATTTGTTATCTGTTGACTTCACTAGTTTAGCGGAGCCTGGCTAACACCAGCTCCTTTGCCTCTCCATTATTGCTCCTACGTTATCTATTACACTGTAATTCTATGGTAGTGGCCATTGATACTTGATGTGATGTCAATACAGTAAAAGTCTTCCATTTCCTGTCGTGATTTAGGCAAAGTTGCATTTGCAGAGGTTTTTGGTCTGGCCTTTGGCCAGAGTGGACCCTTTTTACCATCACCTGGCTGACTTTGCCCCCTACACACCTGATTGTCATGAACAGACGTTACACTTCTCCAGTAGATGGCTACACATATCGGCACAGGATCGACTACGTCATTGTAGAGTAAGTTTTACATGGATATAGCCCAGGGAAAGAGAGAGAAAAACTATTCTGAGATGAGAGAAAAAAGAAGAAGCAAGAGAAGAGGGAGGACCACTACAACAACAATAACAATAAAATAATAAAAACTTCCAAAGCCATCTTTCATTTGGCTTGAAATACAGTGACCGGGTTTGTAACGACCTTGAAAGCTCACAGAGAGGTTAAACTGGATCAGGAACCAGATCCAGATCCACCTTTCTTCACGTTCCCTGTTCCCTGACACAGTTGCTTTCTTGACGGGTCTTTTTGAGGAAGCTTGCGGTGCTGTCTCACCAGCACACTGTAAAAGTGTGAGTTTGCAGACTCTTTAGGGGGTTGAGGTGTTTAATTAAAGAATTTCACAGAGTTCAGGACATCTCAGTCAGTCTGTTGGTCGGTCTCTCAGTCTCTCTCTCTGTAGGACGACGTACAGTGGAAGGATTAATAGACTAAGATGTCAAAGACTCCACAATGTCTTCTGGTTAAGCTTATGAGGAAAGTTTTATGTTGTCAATCAAATCAGTGTCAGAAGATAGCAGAATGAAGTATGTTTGTGTGTGTGTGTGTGTGTGTGTGTGTTCACGTACTCGCACACACATGTATGAAAAATGAGGGGGGTGGGGTCACTTTGATACCCAGTCCATCCTTCATTTTAAAAATGGAATCTCAGCTATACAGTAGCAAGTCTGTGGTCATTTAAAAAACTACTGTAAGGACCTTGAGACGGATATACCATCAAAACACTAGAGTTTCTGAAGCTGGGGTAGAAAACAGGCTCACTGATTTAAAAGCACACAGACGATAAATCCAGTGTTGAAACGGCACATGAGGTGACCTTTCCGTTTCACTGTCCCTGTGTGGACGCGCATCGCTGCTCATTAAAGCGAAGAGGTTTTTACATAAATCACAGCATGAACGTCAACTTTTTGTGTGCTTCGCGTGTGCGTTCCAGGACGGTTTGATCAGCATTTTGATATGGCTAACGCGAATAGACGAGGAGGGCAGGATATTTTACTCCGTTCTAATTGGCCTTCGTGTCTTACCAGAGACAGCAGGGGTCCAGTGTTTCACAGCCTTGAGGATCCGGGCAAGATTAGGCTATCGCTGAATTCACAGTATCAAAAGAAATCAAAAGAAATAAAGAAGTATCGGCTTGCGGTCAAAGTTACTATGCACAGATTTTTTTTTTTTTTCTGTTTCTGGAGGAGACGCGCACGAGTTACACAGTCGTTCGTAGGCGTCTTGGTAATTGCAACGTACTCAGGCGTCAGTGTAACGGTTGGTCTAGTCGATTTTAAACGTCAAATTACTAAATTTCTTGGTCGTGGTGGTTCCGTAGATGAGGAAAGCAGCAGCCTACTGCATGAATGTTGATACAAGATATCCCGCTAATTGAAAATTTCCATAATTCACTGTACCGTTTTCTGCGTTTATGACGCATTTCTGATTGACTGTGAATAGTCTCCTTATCCACAACTGTTAACACAGTTGAGGCGCACTGAATAGCGCAGTGAGTGGCGCGGTATTTGCTCTGTGAGTGCGAATGAGAGACAAGCAGCCATGACATTTGCCTTTGGCAGTGATTAATTACGCTCCGGAATGTAAACAACGCCGTTTAATGAAACTCGGAGATTTTTTTCGGATGAAGGACATCACCCCGAAAATCAATACCTGCCAGCCTGTGTTTAGGCATCTAATTCCGCGCGTGATTGATCTCTGTGGGAGCAAAACGCTAGTAAATCATTGGCCCGGATTCAAACAGCGTGCTTTGGTGACTCTTATTCAAGTAATTCTTAGCTGAAACGGACACTTCTCAATCAAAAGACAACTTTAATATTATCCTGTCAAAATAGAAACCACAATGGCTACTACTTACTGTTCAGATAAGGCTGTGTGATATAAATAGAATGTCGATTGCCCACCACTTGTTTCTACTGTAGAGGAGAAACATTAATTTCATCATCACAGTTGTGATTCAAAGTTGTTTAGGGATTAATTGTTTGAATGAAATGATTAAATGTTGACTGAATTCACATTGTGTCACGCTATTATGTCACATGCACATTATTGTGTGTAATGGCATAGCCTTGCAATACTGACCTTACATCAGTAATAATGTTTAGAAACACAAAGTTTGAGATAAGGCATGTGGTTTAGGTAGCTGATCAGAGTTCAGCTGTATGAAACTGAAATTTAGTGCTTCCAGTCCAGTTTGCCATTGATGTTACTTTCTCACAACAACACTGTCTCAAACTGTTTTGCTCTGTCACGCTTTAATGGGAAAAATCTTCCAAAGGCCTTGGAATCCTACCAGAAAAAGTGTGTGAGTGTGTGTGTGTGTGTGTGTGTGTGAAGATGAGAATCTATCAGATAGCAACACCCTAGTAGGTAAGTGAGTGTTTGATGGGTGATTTTGGATAAGATGCCCTGCTGAGTAAACGTGTGTGTGTGTGTGTGTGCGGGTGTGTGTGTGTATGTGTGTGTGCGTTCGCGTGTGTATGTGTGTGTGTGTGTGTGTGCGTGTGTATGTGTGTGTGTGTTCGCGTGTGTATGTGTGTTCGCGTGTGTGTGCGTGCGTGTGTGAGTGTGTGTGTGTGTGTGTGTGCGTGTGTGTGTGTGTGCGTGTGTGTGTGTGTGTGAGTGTGTGTGTATGTGTGTGTTCGCGTGTGTGTGCGTGTGTGTATGTGTGCGTGTGCGTGTGTGTGTGTGCGTGTGCGTGTGTGTGTGAATGTGTGTGTGTGTGTGTTTGTGTGTGTGTGTCTGTGTTTGTGTGTGTGCGTGTGTATGTGTGTGTGTTCGTGTGTGTGTGCGTGCGTGTGTATGTGTGTGTGTGCGCGTGTGTTTGTGTGTGAGTGTTCGCGCGTGTGTGTGTGTGTGAGCGTGTGTGTGTGAGTGTGAGTGTGTGTGTGTGTGTGCGTGTGTGTGTGAGTGTGGTGAAATTCCTCCATTTCACTCCGTCTGCTCCTCTCCATCTGTTTCTCTCATCTCAGAGCATAACGCTGCTAACAGTTTCTCTCTCTCTCTCTCTCTTTCTCTCTCTCTCTCTCTCAGGATATCACCACAGTCTCCCTTCCTCTCCATACTCCTCCTCCGGACCAGAGGGTCAGAGGTTACCTGCGTCAGGTGCGCTGTCCTCAGAGTTCCTCAACCACGGCATGTCGGTGAAGATCCTTCTGCTGGTGTGTAACGCAGCTGGATCAGGCCAGCAGGCAGTGAGGTGAGAAACCGGGCCAACTGGATTTGTACCAGTACAGCATCTGGTTGTGTGCACGCTCGAGTGTGCATGTGTCCATTCAAGCATGTTGAAGCTTGGTGCGAGTGTCGGTGGTTACCTACATCGGGTGTGCTTTCATCGCAGTTTCTGAACCATGGCACGTCAGTGAAGATCCTTCTCTTGATGTGTGCTTGTGTGTGTGTGTGTGTGTGTGTGTGTGTGTGTCTAAATACCTAGTGTCTATGCATCATTCTTTAGGCATGTTCATCAGCAATGGGAATAGTCACAAAAAACAGCTCAATACCTCCTGACCTTAAGTGACCCCCACCAAATTCCACTTCTCTGATCAAAATTTTCTGATCCAAAGATGGTCCCTGACTCAGTCACAAATCACTTACCAGGACAAACAACTTTTTCTCCAACCTGAACTTTTTCTCTCAGGAATTTGAGTGACAGTGAGACGTTTGACAGAGAGGAGTAATCTCCCAGACAGATGTATCATACTGACAGTGACCTGCAGTGATCAATAATCCTCCAGAAGAAATCCAATCTGGTTCTCAGGTCTTTAGTTTCCTGAATGTCCCCCGTAAGTAGATTTTACTGTCACCGATGTGGAGAGCATGAAGACGTCTCGCAGGCAGCCGCGGCTGCATTTTGATTGGCCCATTAGCCGATGACCACCTGGGATTGAACGCTGAGAATGGCATTGCTGAGATGGAGCTAGAGTATGGAGAAAAAGCCATGCGAAAACGCATGGAGGTGTAGAAATCACTTCTATCAAGTGCGATTCCAGCCTACACAGCCAGCAATGCATGGAGATTTCTAGAACCATGTGAGAATTCGTTGACATTTGTAATTTGTTGTGTGACAGTCCTTGGCCAGATCCTTTTTTTTTTTTTTTCGTTTTTTGGGGGGTTTTTCTTGAGTAAATTGACCGATTGCCCAGTCTCACAATTCTTAAGGGAAAGGTATACGTGTTCTTACCTAAAAATATCCGTCAAGCCAAGTTTCACAGGGGTTGTGATGGGGTGAAACCGTAAAGCGCCAAAAGATTTTAACTAGCCCAGTCTTGGCTTCTTACTCTCCTGTTGTTTCTGCGAAAGGATGCTGATTGTTGAAGGTTTGTGACTTAGCTGTGGCTCTTTACAGGATGTATTGAACTCTCGTTAATATGGTTGTTTTAAGATTAAAAATACTAAGGTAAAAAAAAAAAAAAAAAAAAAACGAAAACATTGTGTTTAAACGCTGCAGAATTTGCTTCGCGCAAATCAGACATGACTCAGATGTAATTCTCTGTTTCTCCGCGCGACGGAACGGGTGGAGAGGAGACGCTAAGACCTGGAAAAAGTGACTCAGTCACTCGACAAGATGCATTAACACTCCTGTTAACGGAGCTATTTTAAGGCTGAAATACGAGGGTGAAAACGTTCAAGAAAAGGCTGTGCCTTTTTGTGTAAATGCTTTCTCTTTTTTTTTCCCCTCGCACCTTTAACCACAGATGTGAGACGACGGTCGAAGGGAAACGCTGATGACCCCACGTAACCCTGACATATTGCTTAGGATTCAGTCTCGTTCGAATTTTAGCAACAAAGCAAAGGACAGGTGGAAATGAAGGAAGGCGGTCGTTTTTGAGGGCGCCGGGATGGAAATGATCGTACGGACACCTCAGACTTACAGACCTGGTAGAGTTTAGCTTTGTGCTTGTCATTAAACGGCAGCTGTTTCCAGTCCTCATGCAATGGCAGGGCCCACGTACTCAGAGTTAAAATACCCATAATCCTCTTTGCTTTGGATGGAGAAATGAGCTGCCCTCATCAGAACCCAGATGCACCCTCTTCTAGCAATTTCTTCCTATTAATCTGATTTCATCTGTTTGCACTTCATCCAACTCTTTCTCTCTCTCTCTCTCTCACACACACACACACACACACACACACACACACACACACACAAAATGACTTTGTAGAGAAATTTTGAAGTTATATGACTTTGCATAATTGCACCCCATTGTAGTACATGTCCATTCCGAGCACAATTCAGGAATAATTCCCTTCGCTCCTGAATCAGTTAAGTGTTTCGCTGTCTTTCGCACTTTTATTACAATCATGGATTCTCTGTCTTTAGCTGGGCTGCTTGAACTCCATTTACATCTTGTTAAAGAGAAAAAATTCAGCTCAGCACTTTGCCGATACCATCTCCAGAGAAGATTCATTCACTCTTACGGTTTCTACTGCGGCGCTCATGTTGAAGTAATAAGACGCGAATAGATATTTGTTATTAAGATTATTGACTTGTCACGACTCGTTCATTTACACCTTCTGGCACTGAAATCACGAAGTGCCAATTATTGTGCGATCGACCACCTTCAACTGTATTATCATATTTATAAAGTGGAACAGCGGGTCTATTTAAATGCCTATCAAACACGCTAACGCTGAAATGAAACAGGTGACAAAATTCAGTGAATTTCGTGGAATTAGTTAAATATAGCTACAAAGGAACGTTACCTGGTCACGTTTCCTATTAGGCGAGATTGTAATTTAACGATTAAAAAGAAGAGCGCGTTCCTCGAAATGGTTTCCTGTCAGTTGACAGATAGTAGGTTATGTGGATTAATATAAAGAGTCGTTCAAGCCATGGCGTCATTTTTAAGAGCTGTCGTAAGTACGAGCTACAGATTTACAGGCCTATACTTTGACCCAGCGAAACACTATCGATACCATTACGTGAAAAAATGCGCCAAGTAAATATAGTTTATATAAAAATGTCCCTAAATTGTACTCTGTTTCAAACACAGGACAAACGACGCGTTTCCAGTTGCCTTTTTCTCTTCGTAATGTACCGTTACACACCTTCTCCCACGCTGCAAGGTAATGAGATGATCATGAAAACCAACAGGAAAAAAAAAGAAGAAACGAATAAAAGATGTATAGAGATATTAAAAGTTTTAGACGGCTCCTGAATATGAAAGTCTCTCGGTGCGGCGGCTCAAACTCATTTAGATTCATTTGGAGTTATTTGCTCCTTTATGAGTGCTTGGGGATTGGAGCCGAGAGGATATTTCATTTTTACCGATATCATCGTTATGTGGCCCCTGAGTTTGCCACAGACAAATCAAACGTGATTCAAAGCAATGCATTCTCCATTTCTCTTCGCCCCACGGAACGGCCAGATGAGAAGATGAGACACTGGAAAAAAGTGACTCAGTTTTCATTGCGTGATCTTATCACTTCTCTCTCTCTCTCTCTCTCTCTCTCTCTCTCTTTCTGAGATAACGTTTCTGGAGAATGTGTCAGGGGGGTGTTGGGATTTCTTAGAAAGAGGCACAAACAGGGAGGGGGGGGGCTGAGTTCTTTATTTGCTTTTGGTTTGACAGCTTCTCAGACTTCAGGAAAAATCTGAAACCCTATCCCCTCTCTCTCTCTCTCTCTCTCTCTCTCTCTCTTTCTTTCTCTCTGACTGAGAACACTTGTTTAGCGCGGTTGGAATTCTGTCTCAGTGCGTCTGAACTGGGCTGAACCTAAATCAAGCCCCTTTGATACCTTTGAATTGAATCTGTGATAACCACATTCATGGTCCAAGGACTCCTGTGCTGTAACTGTGCCTCCTGTCTATGGGGCTCACTGAACTAAACAGAGTGACATAACCAGCCCAACTACACCCACAATAGCAGTTTAGAAGCGTCAGAGATTCATTAGGAATGCTTGTCTTCTGGTTCTTTCTGTTCCTCTTAGGTTTTGGGTGGTATAGTTTGACTCAGGAGAACACGCTCAGTTGCTCAGATTTCTTCTATAAGGGGAGATGTGTTTGCCCAGTACTGCACACAGTCTGAAGGTCTAAAACAGGAGGAATGTGTTTATGTGTTTGTGTGTGTGTGTGTGTGTGTGTGTGTGTGTGTGTGTTTTGTACTGTGCTGTTCTATATTGACATCTGTTTCTGGCCGAACTCATACATAGGTCTGAACAAATTCCATTCGGGGAAAAGCTATGAAACCCGCAGTGCAGATGTTCTAAATGATTCAAAACATGATTATCGAAATCACTATTTCGTTTAAAAAAAAAAAAGGGAGAGAGAGAGAGAGAGACATCAGTCGTAAAAGCCAGTCATTAGAGAGAATTAGCTCCTTGTTTAAGCTGTAATATCAAAGGCCTGTCAGAGACAGTAAACAGGACAACTCCCTAGAGCGTCGTGGATAAACCAAGAGAGACAGAAAAACGCGTCAAATCCTTTTTCTGTATTGTCACTGAAAACTGTCATCTACAGTGAAAAACATGTCTCAATTACCCCAAAAAGCTCTCTTCAGTAGTCTGTTTCTCTTTGAAGTAGCTGAATTGACTGATTTCTGTTTACATCATAGAAAAATAATCCATATTCTTTGATAGTGCGCTCTCTCTCTCTCTCTCTCTCTATCTCACTCACTCCTCTGTCCAAATTGCCCCATTGAGTTGGTTGGCTCTTCCTATTAGGTTGACGTTTCACAATCTACGTATCTGGTATCCATACCATCCAAATTTTGATACACCTGATTCAAACTATCATCCAGTCAGCAAACCCTCTATTTGCCACAAGCCTTGACCCCACAACTGGCACGGAATATTCCGGTCCCCTCGAACACCGTCCGTCATCCAACAAACATTCTCTCTACCCCTTTAGATTGAGAAGAGACAACCCGTCAATCAGATTGTTTTTTTGTTTTTTTTCGTTGTGATAATGAGTATGTGTTGATTAACCGTGAACTGGTGCATCTAGGTGAAGACCCTGTATGAAGCTGCACTGTCTGCCGTTTACTGAAATCGTGTCCTGTCCCTCAGCAGTTTGGAGAGGACACAAACGTCAGGGACAGCAACCGGTTTGGGGTTTTTTTTTTGCTTTTGTTTTTTGTTTGGTTTTTTTTGCGGATTCAAATGAACGTCTCTGCACACGTGCCGTCTGCCCCTGAGTCGAACCCACTGAAAAAAAGAGAGAGAGAGAGAGAGAGGGAGAGAGGGAGAGAGAGAGAGAGAGAGAGAGAGGGAGAGAGAGAGAGAGAGAGAGAGAGAGAGAGAGAGAGAGAGAGAGGGGGAGAGAGAGAGAGAGAGAGAGAGAAGGAGAGAGAGAGAGAGAGAGAGACACCGATGCTGTAATTTCCAGAAACATTTCTCGGTTTTTACCTGGGGCGAGAGCTTGAACAAACAAATACACACACGGCAAGAAAACATCAAAGCCTTTAGTGCAGAAGACCAAGAGAAGAGCTGTTTAGTGTCGCCGTCCAAGTTCCGTTTAGGGAAAACGCTGGAGATTGTTTCGGCTCCTCTCCAATCCTCAACGCAATTAATTGTTTTATTGCACACGCCGCACGGCTGCTCCCTCTCTCTCTCTCTCCTCCTCCTCCTCCTCCTCCTCTTTATTTGTTTTGTTTAGTCTTTATTAATTTGGTCAGGTCCATTAGGAAGCTGGGCATAGAGTATGTAATGTTTTTTTAAAGAATGTTTGCTGGAAACCCAAAATGTCCCCTAGGAAAGTTTGTCATCAGTGTCCTGGGATATTACTTAACACAGCAGAGAATGGTATCACCACTGATCCATTAAATGTACCTTTGGTATTCTCATGGTTATACTGTGAATGGAAATGTGTTTGTTAGTGAATCTCATAAGACTGAAAGCCTATGGGGTTCTTTTTCTTGACTGTTCTCGCTCTGTTTTCTGTGTTGTGTGTGTGTGTGTGTGTGTGTGTGTGTGTTTTAACATGCTCTAAAAAAGCTTCAAATACAAAAATATCAGTCATTTATATTACATGAACATGTGCATGTACTCACACACATACACACACACAGTTCTCTCTCTCCCCCTTTCTTTCTCTCTCTTTCCCTCCCTCCCACCCCGTCTTTCACATGTACACCAACAAAAAGTCCATCTTTGTCTCCCTCTGCAGGTTCGGCCCTCCGTTCCTGATGAGGGAGGACAGGTGTGTGTCCTGGGACCAGCTTCAGCAGAGCATCCTCAGTAAACTCTACTACCTGATGATCAACGGGGCTCAAGCACAGGTACCCTCCCCCCCCCCCCCTCACACCTCACACCCCACCGACAGGTGCAGCTCCCCCCACGTCCAGCTCTGTTACCGCGTGGCGCCAAGGAGGGTGGGCGGGGGGGGGTTAATGGATCACCTCATGCCCACCAGCAGCAGTCCACCTGACCCTAGTTAGCGTCGGCGGTTATCGCGGTTGTTGTCGTCAACACAGAAACGAGATGTGGGGTAAACACGGAGGGAGCGACTGCCCGGCGAGAAAACGCGCCCAGCTGTGTGAGGCTGTCAAATCAATTATTTACTCCTGCGACGCTCCCGCGTTCCTGCGTTGGCTGATTGCCACGCGGTGTGGCGTTGAATAGCAAATAGTTCATCACACACACGCACACACACACATACGCACACACACACACACCAAACAGCATTCTAATTAGCACGCCACTTGTTTGTCCTTTTGCTGGCTGGATGAGGTGGTTTTGAATTAATGGTGTCCATGCCTCAGGCTTGACATAAGGAAATGGCCAGATGATCATGATCGTTTGACATGGGATGGTGTGTGTGTGTGTGTGTGTGTGTGTGTGTATACGCGCGCATGTGTATGTGTGTGTGTGTGTGTGTGTGTGGGTGCATGTGCGTGTGTGTGTGTGTGTGCGTGTGTGTGCGTGTGTGTGCGCGTGTGTGTGTGCGCATGCGTGTGTGTGTTTGTGCTTATGTGTGTGTGCACATGTGTGTGTGTGTTTGTGTGCGTGTGTGTGAGTGCGTGTGTTTGTTTGTGTGCGTGCGTGTGTGTGTGCGTGTGTATGTGTGTGTGTGCGTATGCGTATGTGTGTGTGCGTGTGTGTGTGTGTACGCGCGTATGTGTGTGTGCACATGTGTGTGCGCGTGTATGTGTGTGCATGGCTGTGTGCGTGCGTGTGTGTGTGTGCGTATGTGTGTGCGCGCGCGTGTGTGTGTGTGTGTGTGTGCTCGCGCGTGCTCATGTATGTGTGTGCATGCCAGTGTGCGTGCGTGTGCGTGTGTGTGTGTGTTGTATAATTGTGTAAATGGAAAATGAATAGGGAATCGGGGGAGAAAGTTGTCTGACAGAGTCAAGGTATCAATGTAGAAAAAAAGGCGAAACGGAAGACATGCACGCAGAGAGAGAGAGAGAGAGAGAGAGAGAGAGAGGGGGAGGAGGAGGGGAAGGGGAGGACATGTAGAGAAAAGGAGAATGATGAGGAAAAAGAAAGAGAGAGAAACATGAAGTGATTCTATTGAGGGGACGTGTAAAGACTCGGTGCCTGTTGATTATTCCCTCTTGATGTTTGCCCCCATCGCTGCCTCCTGTTCTGCAGCCCCCCCACCCCCCCGTCGTCCGTTTAATTAAATCCTGGAGTATTTCATCAGCACACGGAGAGCGGAGTCACCACGGAGAACTCTTCTCACAGACCCCTGGGTGACGTCAGCAGGTGACAGGCACACTTAGCCACATCAGTCACCTGTCATCCGCCGGCTCCTCTTCCCTTACGGTTAAAGCAACACCATTACGAGTACAGGTTCGGCGTATTAGCGCGGAGAGAAAAGACACCGACCGCTTTTTTTTTTTTTTTCCCTTCATGTGTTCTGTCATCTGTTCAGCCTTCTGCCCATCTGTATGCGTCTTTATAACCACATTGCTAAATGTTTATATGGAGTGTACGTGTGCACACTTTCTCTCTCCTATACACACACACACACACCCCTTCACCCTCACCTCAAATCAGCATCTGCCTTCAGGTCAGAATTGACCAAGAATAAGAGATAGCATCAGGCAGACCGTACAAGGTTTGCCTCATGGTCGATAACTTTAGTCATGCACATTTAATGTATACACTTCTACTCTGTGTCAGGAGTGTTTATTTATTTATTTGTTTTCTTGAGAAGCTAGCTAAGACCCTATAAGAACATCCTTGCGATGGTGTCTATAGTGCTGTTTGGTGATTTTAATTTCACACTCTGTTCTGCGAGTAATAGACAGAGACCGTGATGAAAGCCTCACTCTCCCTTTGAGAGGGCTCTTACGCATATCATTAACCTTTATGACCTCACAGACACGCGGAGGGATATTCTTCCCAGGGCTGGGCCACTATATTTGGATTACGACTAATATTAATATGTCGGAAAGGACTCACATATAGAAATCCGATAGGGGAAAATTACCCTGTGGTGTCATTTCTCCAGCTCTTCTGTCAGATTATGTCTCTGTCTCTCTCTCTCTTTCTCTTTCTCTCTCTCTCTCTCTCTCTCTCTCTCTCTCTCTCGCTCTCTCTCTCTCTCTCTCTTCACCTTACTGTCTACACCATTGCACACGTACTGGCAGCGTTAATATCAGTCTTCTTTAAGAAGGTTCCTTTCTACAGATCAGATCGTAAATGTTTAGCTTACAGAGTACATGCTATGGCTAAAGGAAAAAAAAAAAGAGTGGAGTAATTTGTACTAGAATGTTCCGTGCAGTTGTGCGGTGGTAGTGCACCACGGCCGCGCCGGCCGGGCGTCCTGTGTCCTGCTGAAGAGGTAACGCACCGATGATAACGCTGATTTCGACACCTGTCAGAGAGCAGCGTCTGCTCGCGTTAATCTGGAGAAAACACTTCAGTCCTGTGAGGAGACCTGGTCTGGTTGAGTTACTCACACATTGCACCGGCAGTGGCCTTTGTGTGGAACAGGGAAAGTTTCAAGGTCGTGAGGGTATGTTGTAGAACTGAAGGATACATGAGGCAGAAGACCAGGGGTGGTCTTTAACAATTAATTCTTTAAACCCCCCCCCCCCCCCCCCCCCCCCCCCCCCCCCCCCCCCCCCCCCCCCCCCCCCCAAAGGAAATTGAGTGACGGGCATCTATGTGGACGTTGGGATACTCTAATGTATTGGGTTGAATTGCAAATAAAAGTTGACTATGCTTTCTACCTGGCAGTTAAAATCCTGACCTCTGTTTCTAGACCAAACAGAGCAAGTCGCTGGGCAGGTGAGAGTCAGACTGACAATTTATTAGTGACTGGTGGAAGATCTTCAGGTGAAGTGAATCCCCTGAACCCTCATCCCCTTGCTGTGCTCTTGCCGTAATGTGGTCTGCGTAGATAGCGCGTTGAACAGAAGAGTTCAGGCATTAATTTTTCATGTTTCAAGTTTGGACTTTTGGTGTGAACATTTTCTTGACTGTGTTTATCTGTGCTACCTCTGTTTCACAGTTCTGTGAGAATACAGGGTGTTGATTTTTTTTTTTTTTTTTCAACTGTAAACAGATAACGTGAGTTTGTGTGTGTGAGTGTGTGTGTGTGTGGTAGGTGCATGTGTGTGAATCGATTCTGCTTGTGGGTCAATCCCACATATTTTTTGTCTGTGTGTGTGTGTGTGTGTGTGTGTGTGTGTGTGTGTATTTCATATCTTATTTATATGGGTGGTCTCTGTGATCACACACACACATCCATCACGTTCTCTTGAAAATGGAGCTTAAACCAACAGTGAACCTGCAGGTGACAGACAACTCAACATTAATGCTTTTTTCCACAAACGGGGCTCATTTACTTGAGTGGAGGAGGCCTGTGTAATCCCTTGCAGAACCGTCTAGTAATACCCCAGTGTGCACACATCGTGAGTGCTGTCATCAGGCAGCAAGAAGAGACAGAAAATGCAAGTCTAGAGAATTCTCTTAGGAGTAATTATCCTCAGTTAGTGGAGAAAAGGCCACAGAACTGGTCAACCAATCGCTGGATCCTGTTTGACATTCTGACCAATCAGAGAATCTCTTAGCAACATCATAATACACCTCAGTTTAGGACCCGTTTAGGGGCCTGGATATAGACGTTTTCGCAAAGTTGTTCTTTTAAAAATATTTTTTAAACTTAAACCTAAAAATACGTTCTGAGTGAAGATTTTGTGTGCCAGAGAAGCAGTTTTGAAGAAGTGAAATTTGTAAGAAGCAGAATGCATTAGTTTTGGACAGTGTTTTGAATATTATTTACAAAAGAAGGGGTTTATAAATTATGCTATTAATATTACTTTATCTTTACGTGTGTTTTCGAACTCGTTTGCTTTGGCTCTGGGACAAGGACTCCTAGATGATGAGAAACTTTCACAGAAATGTGTTTAATGATGACTATCTCAAAGAAAAAGTGAGTACGAGTCGTCAGGCCGTTTAAGGCATTCCCAGCGACGCGATAGTTATGGGCACTTCTGCCCAGTAAGTCACCCTTTATCCAGAGAGATCAAGATGGAACTTTTTCTGACCATAACAGAACCTAATATGGACACATCATCTCTGCATGCCTCATAAACTCTCCTGAGGTCGGATTATGTGGTTTTGTGGTTAAACTATTTAAGGCAAATTTATCTGTTGCAGCTATATCACTTTTTAGATTCCCTTCAGGTAGAAGCACTAGGTTACGCGTGAGGCGCCGCAGCTCAGTCGTAATTCCCAGTTCACAATTTAAGCTGACTTTCGGTCGGTGTCTTGATTCATTGCCAAATAACTCTCCCTTCTGGCTGTTTCGGGAATAGCTAGCAGTGAGCATCGGTTATTGAGGGCCCCGTGCGGTTGTAAAGTGCGCAAGTTGCCAGTGTGTTCGCTTGAAACTCAGTTGGAAACCACAACGGTTAGGCGTTAATACTACAGTTTTTTTTTTCATTCTGATGGTTTCAAGACATTTTTCCCAAATATTTGGGCTATTTCAGTTTTTAAATGGCTTAAATAATGAACTCGATGCCCCAACCCCTTTGTCTGGAGATTTACGGTCTGGCAATATGAGAATATGAGGCAATATCGCGCCTATTCATGCAATCATGCCACGGCAATTTGGCGCATTTTTTTTTTTTTTAATGTGTTTTGCTTCTTTTTTTCCAGGAAGCTCTGTCTGTTTTCGTCTCTCGTGAATGTATGACTCACGCTCACTGTTTGAATGTGCACAGCCGTTTACCCAGCGTTTAACATTAACTGAGGAGAGAGAAAATCGATTTCATTTCGACAGGGCTGCTTTTCACCTCAAAAGTGGATAGAATCCCTCACAAAACTTAGTAGCCTATAGTAAACATACTGCAAAGGAAAGCAAATATTAGAAGTTTTCTTTTCATCGCAGCTCTTGGGTATCTACAATCAGATAATCCAATTTAATCATACGAGTCATATTCAACCTATTGGAAATACGAATCTTTTGGAAAATGCAATAACTAAAAAATGCCAGTAGAGGGCACCGTTCCTCCAAGAACTGTGACGATCCTACTTCGTATGCTTAGGCACTGAAAAAAAAAACAATAAAGGAAAGGTTTTTTTCTCTGTTTTGTGAAGGGATACCAGGCAGCCCACAAATGTGCGTGCTTCAAACCCAGACATTTCATACCTTGGTAGTGAATCATAGACAAGTTTGATCAGCTTCATAGTGTAATTTCCTCCCTAAAGTCCAGAAGTGGACTATGGTACAATGATTAAGCATTGATTTATCTGAGTTATTCTGAACTAGACCAGACTTTCAGTTCAAATCATTTTTATTCTTGGGCCAAGGCAATCTAATCAAGTTATTGAATATATAGCAGAGAGAAAGAATGGACAGATAAGAAACACTGAAACATTTTTAACATTGCACTTACACACACACACTCACACACACACTGGTGTATGCAATTCATTGTAATCCAGTGTCTGTCAGCGATGAGTAACTGTGGAGCAATCTTTCCATCATGCTTATGTCAGACACACACACATGCACACCCCCCCCCCCCCCCCCCTCTTTAAAGCAGTACTGTCAGTGTACTAGTATGGGAGATGTTACATCAGTCAGATTTTCAGTGACGAATGTCCATGGTGAAACAGCCTACACTTACATGCCTTTAACACACAGACAGACATGCGCATGTGAAACAGTTTTTTGTTAATAGTGAATCTCGTCTTACTTCAGCGTCCCCGCTCAGTATCGGCTGTTCTGGAGCTTCTGGTGGTGGACTGCACATCTGTAGGTCTCGCGTTCTCTGAGCAAAGTGCGAATTCACTTCGCTGAGAGGTATATTACAATTCGAAAATGTCGCTCTTTGTGTGTGTCAAGGGCTCCCCCAAGGGGTGGCCCGGGGAGGCCGTGGCCGCCATCCTAAAATTACTGGCCATCCCACTTGCCCCCCCAACTGACAAGCCCCAGTCTCTCTAATCTCTTTGTCAGGGCAAGGCTTTAAAAACTGATGCACGTCTAAGGCGGAACGATCGAGGTTCTTGCCACAATGTTGCAGGACACTTTTATAAGCGCACAGAATTCCCTTGGGTTTTTTTTTTTTTTTTGCCGAAAAAGATTCTCATTTTGATTCTCAGCACAGGTTCAACACGTGTTGAGGTTAGTACTTCGGTGTTGCCAGATGTACGATATTTATCGTATTTGTACGATAATTTTGCCCTCTGTACGATATACGATCAATAATGTCAAAAGTCCTATAATGTACGATCATTTGATCGTTTCGTGGCACAGTATTAGTGTATGTATTAGTAGTTGTAATCAGTCTAGGCTATCTCATCTTAATTCATTTCCTGAAATGATCAGGATGTTAAAATATGGATCCTATGTCTGCGTTTATGCATCTCCTCTCACGTGACGGCTTTCCAGGCAATCGTGCTAAGAAACTGAGTATGAAATCTGATATGTGGTGTTTTGTAATTGCATCAGAACTTTAGGTCAGACATTTTTGCATCTGTAAGTCATTATTTTATTCTATAGAATACAGATACACTCAGAATTATAGCCACCTAGAACCTTGACATTTGAAATACAATTTCTCTTCAAGGCTATGATTCAGAGGATGGAAGACACTTGTAAATAATATAAAATACGATATGCTGCACATGAATGAAACCTTTGTTGCTGGCTAATAATTAATATTTATGTTTCAGCAACCCCCACCCTTGGTTTATTGGTGATGGTGCATTCAAATTGGAATTTGATAATCTGATATTCACATGAGATCAGCCAAGGAATTAAACAGTTTGCAATTTATTATACAATGTAATATAGTGTCTTTACCTTTGTATTGACTTGCATACCATGAAATTCTTCTATGCTGTGTAGCCATTTTATTGTGCCACCCCAAGGTTTTCACTGGCCCCATCCGCCCCCCTCCAAAACGTATTTTCTGCAGGCGTCACTGGTGTTTGTGTGTGTGTGTGTGTGTGGGCGGTCTTGGGATGTGCGTGTGTGTGTCAGGTCTTGTGTTGGACTCAAAAGGGTTTAATATGGGAAACGGGGTACAGTTTTCCAAGGCAAAAGTCTTTCGGTACAATAGCCAAAATTTGAAATCCAAACTACAGGCAGAGGTCAAACCGGGAAAGCAGACAGAGCCAGGCAGACGGTCCAATCCGACATTGGCGAAAACCAGAGACAGGCAAAAGTTCCAAAACCAGAGGCAGACAAGGACAGGCAGGTAGAAAATACAGTATCAGTAGGCAAAAAAACTTGCTCAAAAAACAGACTGACATCAAACTCACAAGGCAGGAATAAAGAACAGAAATGGCTATAACACCTCACTGGGAAACATGGTACAAACTGACAAACAAAGGCTAGAACAGGCAGGATTTAAATAGACAGACTAATACAACTGCAATGAGCAACAGGTGAGCACAATGACACTATAAGTGAGGGGCGGGGCCAGAGCACATGGAAAACCAAAATAAACAAAAGCACATGACCAAAGAGCAAAAACAAATGACAACCAAAACCAGACATGACCAGCAGGGGCACAACAGAGAAAACAGTTCACGCAAGAACCCTGACAGAGTGTGTGTGTGTGTGTGTGTTATATGTCGTCAGTCAAACGCTTTAGTCATTAAACAAGGAAAAGCAAGTTCTATGTTGGTCTGCTTGTCCAACCAACCCCTGGGCTTATTTCAGGAAGCAGGTTTAGTGAAAACTCAGAGTTAGTTAACTTAGAGTAAGTAGTAAACCTCCTAATAGAAGAGCCCTATGGCTTTGTTTGAAGCCACAGGACTCTTCTATTAGGAGGTTTACTACATTCTCTAAGTTAACTAACTCTGAGTTTTCACTAAACCTGCTTTCTGAAATACCCCCCTGCTAGTCGCGTGTGCTTGCGAGCATACACACACACACACACACACACACACACACACACACACACACACAAACATCAGCCAAAGCAGTATCAGTGTGTTTCAGTGATCTACAGAGAGATGATGTGGCTATAAAGCTGTCTCTCTAAACTTGACAAAAACGAAAAGCTTTGAAGGTTTGCACATACCATACAGTTTCTCAAAAAAAAGTTTATTCACTTCATTCGAAACCTTGAGCTTGAGTTTGTGTGTAGTTTAGGAGTTTTAAGAGGTGCCCACCTACAGGGCATTCTGGGGCATCTCAGGTGTGACCCTCCAGACCTCCCACTGTAACTTGTCAGGTCTCGCACCAGTCAGTTCTCTTTACACTGCAGGTGTCATCACAACCAGCCCTAAGAAAATTCTCACAACTTCCCAAAGCCATGTCACACTTCAGAGTCTGATAGAACTGACGAGTGGTGTGTCTGTGTGTGTGTGAGTGTGTGTATATATGAGTGTGTAAGTGTGTATTTATCTGTTTGTGTGTGTGTGAGTGTGTATATATGTATGTACGTGTGTGTATACAGTCAGCCTTCGGTATCCACGTGGGATTGTTTCCAGGATCCCCCGTGGATACCACAATCCGCGGATGCTCAAGTCCCTAAAATGGCGTAGCATTTGCATATAACCTACACACATCCTCCCGTAAACTTTAAATCATCTTTAGATTACTCATAATACCTCATACAGTGTAAACGCTATGTAAATCGTAATATACTGTATTGTTTAGGGAATAATGACAAGAAAAAAAAGTCCAGTACATGTTCAGTACACACCCGTCATAGGCCCAACTACGTTGCAGGCTACACGTCAGCGACAGCATGACATTTTCTTTCTTTCGACTCTTACAGATTGCTTTCGTTTAATGACCTGAAAGGGAAATGGGTAAGAGATCATGTATAGTCCGCCAGTCACTATGGAAAAATAAATCCCCACAGGACGAACAGGATCCCGACGCGCAGCGAATGTCGCCAAATCGCTACTGTAACAATGGCCACTGTTGTCAGATACAAATGACCATGAATTTCCGTTATGATAAGTGAACGGACTACTTGCAGAATGATATGAAAGATGTTAATCAGAAGCACAAAACCCGTTGCCAACGGCAGTGGTCATTAATTTTTTTCAGCGGTCATTATCAAGAAATATCGGACCTCCGAACGTTGGGATGGCCCATTCAATTCACAGTGGAACTTTCTGCAGCGTTCTGAGGAACCACATAATAAGTAGAATAAATACATAGTTCTTTTTGGAACTTTCTGAATTTTTTTTTCCCCAAATATTTTTGATCCGCGGATGGTTGAGTTTGGTGTGTGTGTGTGTGTGTGTGCGTGCGTGTGCGTGCGTGCGCGTGTGTGCACGTGCAAGCGCGAGCAACAAGGGATTGTACTCCCATGGGAGTCACTCACCACTGAGACACATTGAATCACATTAAATTTTCCAAGATCACATACATTCTTGCAGCAGATGTGTGCGTGACGGTTAAAGTATTCATGTGATTTTCCTTATCAGCCCATTCTATGAGTCAAACACCCGCAGAGTAGAAATCAAAGATCTGAAGAGAAAAACACAATTTTGCAAAGAGAAAAAAACCCCAGTGTGACCCGAGAATAAAAAAGGTACATTTAGAAAAATTCACACTCCAGCTACATGCCAAGTTTCAGTTTTCAGTTGTTGTTTTTGTGTTGTTTTTTTCTCCAGGCTTTTGTTTGGTTAAATTTTTAGAAGGACTGAGACAAAGGAATTGTGAGGGTTCAAATTCTTGCACAGACTCGTTAATAATCGATTTCCATGAACATTCACCATTGTAGCCACATTCTAAATGCACCTTTAGAAATGAGTGCTTCAACTGATTCCCTAATTATTTTTGAATCGCAGCAATTCTTTTGTTAACAATGTGAATTCAGGGAATCTATGCCGAGTCACAGTCAAATGGGGTTTTTTTCGTTTGTTTTTGCTTTTGTGTGTGTGTCTGTCTGTCTGTCTGCTTGTCTGTCTGTTAGGGCTTTAGAATGTTCTGTAAAAGTTCTCTCTTTCTTTCCCAGAATTCCAGAGTGCTGTTTAAAATCCGTGTTGTTGGAGGGTCTGCGTCTTACAGCTACCTTTCTCCTCAAGATGGACGACCCCTTTATCACCCCGCGGTCGACAGGTGAGAGAGAGAGAGAGAGAGAGCGCGAGGGTGAAAGAGAGAGAGAGAACGAGAGAGAGAGACAATGATTATGATTGAAATGCCCATGCGCTCAGTGCTCTATAACCTTTGTAAGCATGAGTGTGGTAGAGGCCACTCTTAACCTTGAGCCTCCAAATCCCTTTGAACAACAGTGTTAATACATTTGTGTTTAACTTATATGTGCCTTTAAGACACACGTACAGAGACGTGAAAGACAGAAAGACTTTGAGCAAACACGATTGACTTCTGGAACTGAACAACATATCTGTGAAGTTTTCTTTGGTTTAGCTCTTACAGAGTGTCGGTGGGTTTCATAGGAAGGTTCACTCAGAGTCACTGAGGTGATGACAGACTCAGGCTACGTAAATCTCTTCACTGTTTAGGGTCAGTAAGGCCATTAAGGGGAAGAGAGTGAGCTTGGCGATTTAAAGAGATAAAACCGCGTGAAGCTCTTGAAGAGAAAACACCTTTATATATATATATATATATCTCGTGTGTGTGACTCCTTCTTCACATGTGTAATTTAGCTCTTTAGTTTAAAGAGGTTGACAGAGCCTTACCTCAGACAACTCAATGAACAACTCAGCTTCACCTCGCTGTTCACCAAAGCCAATTATGCCACTTGTGCTAAATCAAGCAGTAACGACGAAACAATGCGTTCGGGCTCAGTTTGCCCAATTAACAGCGAGGTAGACGCGTGGAAAATGCCTTCAGAGGTGCATTCGTTCAAATTCAAGCCTTTTGCCACGTCTCGCAAAGACATAGCAAGATTCAACGTGTCAGTGCACCGGATACCAGTCAATTACCTCTGGTACTTTCTCTCGCTCAGAGGTGCAGTTTTCGTGAGGGGTGCTCCACACATTCCCCCCGTGCTTTCTGTCCTCCGCCCCTTTGCTGAATTGTTTCCTTTTAAAAGGCACGTCCATTAGCGGGCTAATTGCATAATCGAGGCAGACAGCCGTGGAGATTGCGTTAAGTGTTAATAATTAGCCGCTTGCGACGGCACGAGACGGACGACAGTTGAAACGCAGATAATCATCGGCGGCAGTCGTGTGTCGAGCGGAAAAAACAGGGGGGGTCTGGGGGTTATGAAATAAGATTCACTTGCACGGGTAACTTATACATACACACACACACGTAAATAAAAAGATATTGATATAGATAAACAACAGTCCCAGACCTATAGAGCTACAGCGAACACCAACACTGCTATTAATGAGTTTTTTTCTTTCTCATTCCTGACCTTTGACACACTCACCCACAACCTCCGACCCAGGGCCCTGTCAGGCTATTATGAAAACATCTATTGACATAAACAGATTTGACCTGAGTGTAGCTGAACTGTAAAAAAGACATATGTAATAATAATAATAATAATAATAAATCGCACATTACAATCAGATATTCCAGTTTGTTTTCACATGAAGAGGGCACACGTAAGCACCCACACGTACAAACTAGAGAGCTGTACAGTCACACGTGACAAACACGTGTCTGAGCTGAGAGCGAGGCGTGTGTGTGTGTGTGTGTGTGTGTGTGTGTGTGTGTGTGTCAAGCTTTTCTCCAGTTGTTCTAAGAAAAAAAAAATGGGATACAGAAGGAGATGAGACATACAGAGAGCTATTGATTTGTCTGTGCACTGCTGAAAACAGTGAATCCACCGTGGACATTTCCAGTAAAAGAGCAGAGTACTTGCAGAAGAGAATTAGCCCAAGGACAAAGACACATCTCTCTCTCTCTCTCTCTCTCTCTCTCTCTCTCTCTCTCTCTCTCTCTCTCTCTCTCTGTTCCTTTGTAGGTCAGATATTGTACAAAACTCACTTTTCCTTCCTCAGTCACACAAAAGCAGGAACGCGCGCACACACACACACACACACACACACACACACACACACATGCATTCACAGGTACCCAAATTCACTTACACTTGTATGTACTGATGCATACACGTACATGCAGATATACTGATCAAATTGAACATATGTCCCAAAACACCTTTACACACACTTTTGCATGCACATGCACATGCACACACACACACACACACACACACTTACGAACCTCGTTCTTGAATGCTTAACGTTCTCACTGTGGAAAGAGGAGAATAAAAGCTTAAGGTCATGAAAGGCTCGTTGTACACAATGTTTCACTGTGTGTCTCTAAAGCGAACACTCTGAGATTCTCCATCCTCGTTTGTCAGTAGACAGACTTTCTGGAGAACGTCTGTGTTCTTGAGAGGGAAGGAGGGGATGTGGGGGGGGGGGGGTCTCGTTCCAGTGCTTTTCACTTTATACATCATAAATTTCACCTGACATAAACCTCTGAAGGTGAGATCCAATTAATGCCGGTAGGTGTTGCAGGCGTAACTGTTAGCTAGTGCCTGCAGGTTGTGAGTGTTACATTTAGTACCTTTAGGGTTCAAAATGAAATATCTGACAAGCCTGACGAGAAAAACAGTCCTCGCTCTCCGTCGGGAAGCAGCAGTTTTTTATTTGATTGCAGTCAGTTGCCCCTTTGTTTTTTGGGGTTGCTTTTTTTTTTTTTTCCATGGAAATGCCCTTTCAAAAGACATTTTAAACTAATCCAGGTGATGAATTAATGTTGGTATGAGAAATCGTTTGTCTGACTACAGAAAATCAGCCTTGTTTTCATGGAGTGGGTGTTATTGTTTTCCTGTAGTTGGTGGAAGTGCTTGGTAAAGGACTAACAAACATGCAAATGAACAAATTGTATGCAACATACTCAAAAAACTATACACTTTAATTCTACTCAAAGGATACACTTTAATTCTACTCTAAGTATACACTTGTGAAACTATGCTGTGTTTCTGACTCTCTGACTCTGTGTATGTGTGTGTATGTCTGTGTGCATGCATGTGTGGGTGTGTGTGCCCGTGTGTGTATGTGTATGTGTATGTGTTTGCGTGTGTGTCTATTCACGTGGGCGTGTGGGTGTGTGTGTGTGTGCATGTGTGCGTACGTGTTTGTGTGTGTGTGTGTATCTGTATGTGTGTGTGTGCATGTGTGCGTGCGTGTTTGTGTGTGTGTGTGTGTGTGTGTGTGTGTGTGTGTGTGTGTGTGTGTGTGTGTGTACATGCATGCATACATGTGTGTATGTATGTGTACGCGTGCGTGTGTGTGTGTGTGTGTATGTGTGTGCACGTATGTGTGTGTGTGTGTGTGTGGTAGGGCTCTGAAGATGTGTGGTTCAGGTGGACCTCCACACGTGAAGCTGATGGTGGAGTGGGAACATCGCATTAAAGACTGGTGAGCTCCCCCACTGATTCAGTTTCTCTGAAAGTTCATTATTAAGCAATAAAAAGTCATGTTTGATAAGTCTCACTGACTTGGGTTTTTTGAGGACACGGAGGAAAAACAAATGGCTCAATCTTTGTCCCTACAAGTGCAGGTCGAGTGTGAGTCAGACATACATAAAAAAGAAATCCTTGTACATTTGAAATATTTCACCCCAGCACAGTCAACAGCATCACAAATAGACAGACACACCTCAGTTAATTACCCAGCAGAACATGGAGAGTATTTGTATAGAGATGTCGTCTCTCTTTCTACCGATGCTCTATGAATAGAGACAAAGAAACTTATGTTAACTTATCTTGTCTCTCCTCTTAGACTGTAGAAAGAGATTGTTCAAGTAATTAGTCTGCTTATCGCTCCTGAGCCTCAGGGTGGCTGCATAATTACATGATGGTTTTTTTCCCCCTCGTAATCAATAGGTGACTGTCTTATTTTAAAATAAAACAGTTAACCTGCCTCACTGTTTCCTGAGAGATTGTTGTGTAATAAGAAGAGGGTAGGGATTTGTGTGTTGTATGTGATGGTGAAGGTGATGATGATGATGATGATGTATGCATGTGTGTGTGTGTATGTGCATGCGTGCGTGCCCGTGTGTGTGTGCGCGCGTGTGTGTGTATGTGCGTGCGTGCGTGCCCGTGTGTGTGTGCGTTTGTGTGTGTGCGTGTGTGTGTGTATGTGCGTGCATGCGTGCCCGTGTGTGTGTGTGTGTGTGTGTGTGTGTGTGTGTGCGCGCGTGTGTGTGTGTATGTGCGTGCATGCATGCCCGTGTGTGTGTGTGTGTGTGCACGCGTGTGTGTGTGTGCGTGCGTGCGTGCGTGCCCGTGTGTGTGCGTGTGTGTGTCTGCGTGTGTGTGTGTATGTGCATGCATGCGTGCCCGTGTGTGTGTGTGTGCAGTCTGTTTGGGAATATTCAGGAGGAGGTGGTGAAAGACTGTGAGAGCGTGAGAACCCAGCAGCAGCATCACATCCAGCAGCACAGCTGTACTCTGGACGAGTGCTTTCAACTCTATACTAAAGAGGAACAGGTAACACGCGCGCACACACACACACACACACACACACACACACCCCCATAATTTTATTCATCCACCTCTACATGGTAGAACTCTCATTCCTCATTGCTGTATTCTACTTACACAATAATTATGAATCAATTTTCAGAAATAAGCTGGCAACTACAATTAACTTTATATTTGAGGTAGAAATGTTTCAACCCATTAGAGCTTCCCATTTATCTTTTGTCTCGAAGTTGCTTGGAAGCTAAATTTAAAAGAAATAACAATAATAATAAAAAATCATATTGTCCTGTACCAGCAAAAGCTTCTGTACATTAGGTCAAACTGTTAAAAAGGTCATAGGTCAAACTGGCAGGAGTGGGGGAAAAAAGAAGAAATTGATCATATCCGTTCCAGGATGGATGCTTGTTCACTTTGCTAATTCTCACAAAATTTCTATCACTTTTTTTAAAACACTTATTATTTTTCTGCCGCTTTCAATTTTCCACTCTCTCGTGAACCTCTCTTGGAAATGGTTTTTTTAATGAAGTATCAGCCACAAGGAGCAAGTCTCTCTTTCTTTCCCCCTCTCTCTCTCCCTCTATCCCTCTCTCTCTCTCCCTCTCTCTCTCTCTCTCTCCATCACTTCTCTGCCCTCTTTTTTCTCTCTGTCTCACACTGTGCATTCTTGTTCTTGTCCTGAAGAAAAAAAAATGCTATTTTAGAAAAAAAAAGTGTGTGTGTGGGGGGGGGGGGGTGCAAGGTAAGCTCAGCTGTAGACTGCTGCTTTAAAGTCTCTCTGAAAAGGCCAAAGTAATGTGGCGTGCAATTTCTGTTTTATTTTATTTTATTTCATGTACTTGTCTATGTATTTATTTAATTTATTGTAAATTTTATTTCAAAAGAATGAAAAGATGAGAATGGCCTGGTCCTTGTGGGTTTTTTGTTTGTTTTTTTTTTGGATCCTCCTTTATTGTCTGGATACTTGTATTCCTCCTCCTAAAATGAAAGAGAACATTGCATGTCTTTGCAATGACTTCACAATGAAAAAAAGGGAAAATTAAGAACAAGAAAGTGACTTTAAAAAAAAGTTTAAAAAAACAAAACAAAACAGCGAGTCCATGTCAACTGTCGTCTTTCTTTTTTTTCTCTCTCTCTCTCTCGCTCTTTTTTTTTTTTTTTTTTTTTTTTTTTTGCTGTCAGAGATATAGAATTACATTTCATATGTATACCCTTTCAGAGACACTGCTCAAGGCATCCCTAGACACGAAAAGAAAGCCATTTAAAAAAATATATATATTATTGGAGTTCCATTAACACTAATTGCAAAACTACATTATTCTGACATTTAGATTCTGATTGTCTCACTGTAGGAAAATGTGAGACCCTGCCTCTGACTTTATCCCTAAAATGATTCGCCCTTGTGTAGAATGGAAATGGAAAGCTAAGAGGCCAAGGCTGCAATTTAGAACCAGATCTCCACCTTTGCCATTGTAAGACAGGTAATGGACTTCTTAGAATTATGACTGAATGTATGCTCACAGTAAAGAAGCCTGTGCCTTTTTTTTTTGGCTCTTAACGCTCTTAACTCAGTTTCGGTGTTGTTCTGTGCCGCACTACGTGCTGTAGCTGGAGTCTTAATTAACAGGAGTGAGGTCTAAATTAAGCTTTAGACCTCGTTGATTTAGCCCATGTTGAATTAGATTCATTAAACTGGTTCAGCTATGGTGGTGAAGGAGGTACTTTCTTAATGATTTCTGGTGAATCTGGGTTTTCCGTGGGAGAAGCTTTCGAAGTGTAAATTGTTGGGTCAGGTGGAGGTGTCCTAATGACGCAGCTTTCACATGCTCCAGCATTCCTCCGGAAGATTCTGGCAAGCTCTCTGCCGGAGAGATAGGTTTTTATCCAGCATTTTAATCATATGTAGTGTCAAGGGTGTCCGTTTATTTAGAATATCATCATTAGCAAATAGTTTCTAAATGGCTAGGAGCAGATTTCTGGACTTCTTTTAAAAAAAAAATATATATATATATATATATGTGTGTACTTAAAAGTTTTCAGAGCGCTCTGAACTTCAGTAGGGGTCAATTTCAGGTGTCATCTTGGTTCCATCTGGACTGTCACTTTGGGTCCAAGTATAATTCTCACTCGTCTTTTCTCTCTTGGAAGTCCTTCTCACCAAGAACAACATTTTTTTTCTCAAATCTCACCTTCTCTCCACATAGACTGAAAAAGTCTTTGGTACATGTGAAAAAATGTTATAACATCATCTTATATGTACACTTATTGAATATAATTTAATTGGTTCTCTCAGGTGGAATGGGAGTTAAAAAAAATTAAGCCTTCCAGAAAGTTCCAAAACTACACCTCCACCTCCAACTGACAGACGTGGATGGATGATGGCGCATTAAACAAACAGCCTTAGGCGACAGAGTTGGTTTGAGCTTGGAGTTAAGAATTCTGATGTGCTGAATCATATTACTTTCATATCCAATGTCAGATTCCTTTTTTCTTTCTTACTGAATATAAGCTATTCTTGAACTCAGTAGCATCTCAGACTATGAAGGATGGGAAGAATAGTAGGGAAAACAAACTGATCCAGTGTGAGGAATGTTTGCTAAGAACTGCGCAGCACAAATACTATTACTCTCACATTCATTCACTTCTTTTTTCCTCCCCAATATTCAGTTACCCATGATCTCTTCCAGTGCATCATACACATAGTAGCCTCTTCAACTGACATGAGTTTCTTCTGTCACGTTGTAATTTCACTGTGAGCTGCGTTAGCTTCACGAAACGACGCAGCAGGTTACGTAATTGTCTCACGGTTAGTTACCCCCACTGAGTAATGAGAGTGAACGCAACCAGTGTGTGTTTATAAAATGACTTGTCTCACAGCAGTGCGTACGTCCCCTGTTCTGTCCTAGCTGGCTCCAGATGACGCGTGGAAATGTCCGCACTGCAAACAGCTCCAGCAAGGCACGGTTCAGATGAGCCTGTGGACCTTGCCGGACATCCTCATCCTCCACCTAAAACGCTTCCGACAGGTGGCCGACCGCAGGAACAAGCTCACAACGTTGGTGCGTTTCCCTCTGACCGGACTGGATATGGCGCCCCACGTGGTGAAGAGGACTAATTGCACCCGCCTGCTGGCCAACTGGAAACACCATCCATCGCAGTGCATGGAGGCTGCCCAGAATCCTCTGGACTATCTCTATGACCTGTATGCAGTGTGTAATCACCATGGAGGAATGCACGGAGGACATTACACAGGTGTGTGTGTGTGTGTGTGTGTGTGTGTGTATGTGTGTGTGTTAGATGGTGAATGGCTTTAATGTGTAGAGAAGTCAATCAAAAAGAGAAGGCAAAATAGAGGAGTAAGATGTGAGAGAGAAGGAATGAGCATGTGAATGGAGAAAAGGAGAAATGTGGGATGAGAAGTGTGTCTGTGTGTGGTGGAATAGAAAGAGATGAGGTACAAGGCTGACCTCAGTTCTCTGTCAGCTCTGTCCTTTCAGACGACTGATGTGAAATTCAGCTCCTATGGAAGATACAGTTGTAACTCGGTCTACTTAAGGAGACCCTAGGTAGATTCCAGTTTCATGAAATTTCTCTAATCTCTCTCAGTAAATTCAGTCATAATGTGTCTTCACTCATATGTGTCCTTAGATTTGCAAAGGAGGATTGCAGTGGTAATTATGTGTAATAAACCTTCTCAGCCCACAGTAACACCCACACAGCAATCAAATTATGTAGAAAATGTAATTTGTTATATGAAATTTTGATACAGATCACACAGTTATGACCTATGTTGGTTCCAGCGCCCCCAGAAAGAAACATAATCATAGTGTTCCTTATTATGTCAGACAATGAAATAGAAGCTTCTGCATTGTGGTGTAGACGCTCAGTCTTAAAATGGTACTGTCTTTGCCTGAATTGAGTTGCTAAAAGAACAATGGTCTGCTCACTTGTCAGGTTTTATTGTATGTGTGTGTGTGTGTGTGTGTGTGTGTGTGTGTGTGTGCGTGCACGCATGTGTGTGTGTGTGTGTGTTTGTGTGTGTGTGTGTGTGTGTGTGTGTGCAGCGTACTGCAGGAACTCAGTGGACGGACAGTGGTACGGATATGATGACAGCAGTGTGGAGCCCGTGCCAGAGGGAGAGGTTTGCACGCGCGGTGCCTACATCCTCTTCTACCAGAGACGCAACTCCATCCCATCCTGGTCAGCCAGCTGCTCCCTCAGAGGTGATCCATCATCACAAACAAGGCTTCGTAAAAAAATTACACTCACACACACACACGCACATATCAAACACCCACTTTGGAACACTACCAAAGCCTAATCCAGAATATCCAATTAGTGTCACTCTTTGGTATAATCTCTAAACTAGTCAGGATTCCACTGCAGCAGAAGTGTGAAATCAATTTCTAATAATAACAATAACTTCAATTGTCATACAGTGTAGCTGTACATTAATCTGCTTAACAAGCTGGGTTTTTTTCTCCTCTGGGTTTGCTACTGGGGGCATAAACATTTAATGAAGTCTGGGAATTGGGTTGTGGAAAATTAACAAACAGCTTTGAAGTAGAAAAATGATACAAATGAGATTCTCTTGCTTTTTGTGTTAAACTCCTGTTCTTGGTAGATTGTGCTGTTTTTGCTTGAGAAGAGCGTTCTGACTGGTTTGGCTGTATTGATGTATCGACGTGATTTTGACAACCTATTCATGAGTTAGGGAGGTGCAATCTTGACAGGACTGTAGTGGTTGGGAGAGTGTTTGAATGGTTTTTGATTGGTTGAAATTGACAGCCATCGTCCTTGATTGGTTGGAAGTAAAATTGACATGCCAGTTGTGATCGCCTCGTTTCCTGACATCAATGGGATGTTCTCAACACTGGAACTGGAGATGCTTCCGGAAGGGCACAAAATCATCAAATAATGCCCAACCAGCCCCATGGCCCTTAACCCCTGATCCCCACAACCAGTCCCTAACCCAACCCATCTCCACAGGCCTAAATGCAGTTCCCTTTTACAACCTCCCTCCACCACACTCCCCCATTTCAGTACACTTTGTGAACACTGCTTGTCAAAACTTTGTCACAGTCTAGACACTTTTAGAAACATTTGAAAGCAAAACAGGTCATCAAAATAATACTAATGCAGTTGCTAGGTTACAAGAAATGCACATGCAAATGCGAGCTGTTGGTGGTTCCATCAAGTGATTTCCATTTAAGGATAAAGATTTGGATTTTTCAGGTCGTCTGGGACAGGGACAGATGACGGAATACTTTTTCGGAGCTGACAGCTAAGATTTGGGGCAATGAAGAGACTTCAAATGACTGATTAATTGGGGTCCTCAAAAAAAATGACAAAAACAAAACAAAACAAAACAAACTTTTGGTTAGACCGAGCAGGGTGTCAATCATTTCTCGGATTTACTCATGATTGAGGACCAAGTAGCAATAGCTCATTACCATTCCTGGAAACTTTCTGCTAAATGATTCCCTAATTGCTACTCCCACGATACTACCATACACTCTATCTCCATCCTGACTCATGACCTGTTATTTCTGACAGCCTTCTGAAGCCATTCCCTCAAATGAACTGTGATAACCATTACCTGTTCATTTTTCATAATTTATTTAATGCACTTTTCCAGAGCAGTTTACACTTATCACTGTCTCTCACCTCCGTAACAGCTATCTTTTGATTCCAGCAGGGAACCAACTTTTCGGGTTCCGAACCAATTTATTTTTGGTCGAAATGCTCCGAACGGTTCAAAATTTGGTGCACGAACAGGAACGGAACCCGTTCCCTGTTGGTGGAAGCTGTTACCTTTACCACATTATCACCCCACTATCCAGTGCATCTCTCTAGAGTGGACTAACACTCTAGTTACTTCAAATCCATTTAGATGGACGTCATTGTGGTTCCTTGTGGAGAGACTCTGTCATCTGAGCACACTTCAAAATTACATTCACTTCAATGTGTCTAGAGTGTATGTGATCCGCATGCTCTAAATCAATGTATATTCACTCTCCCAAGATTAACCCTTTACCCCCTGGAGAGTTTACTGTGATTGACCATTTTGATCGATAGGTTTTTATGGACTGGCAAGGCTGCTGCTGTCGTTGACGGGGCTTCTACAGTTGATGGTGCTGTAGAGATTAGATGAGATACTGCCATTGACAAAGCTCTAACGCTGTTTCGGCAGGTTCCTGTAGTTCATCCACCTCTGACCATTGGCTGGTTCGTCTCACAGCGGAAAACCACAGCGCCAGTCCTCAGCCCAAGAGCTCGGCATCTTCCTCTGGCCCAGAGCCCCAGTCACCGGACACCAGCATCTCTCAGGAGAAAACAGCTACGCCAGAGACAGGTGATTGCCACATCACCCCACCCTCATGCTCTACTTTACCTTGGTCAGCGGTACTGAAAAACAAAACTATTGTGGCAACCCGTAAGAAAATGATTTATCTGATTGTCTGATTCTCTAAAAAAAATTTTTTTTTTTTTTTTAATCGTGACAACTTGAAACATTTTAAGATGATGTTGCCGTACATTAAGACGATTTTGATAGGGTGCTGGTAAGTTGTGACAGTGTGGCCAACTTGTTATAAAGGTAATGCAAGTTACCTTTATACACCATATGTGACCTTCATTTCAATTTCACAACTTTTCATCGGTTCCCACTGTGTACATGAGGGAGTCATCCAGTTTTCTCCCTTCATTCTCCAGATGGTTTTGAGTCCAGGCCATTTGTGAGGGGCACTCAGGGCCGGAGTCTCAGCATGCGCTCACCCACTAAAACGAAGGATGGCTTGGGCAAAGTGCTTCCCCTGCGTTGGTCCTTCACTTCCCGAGACCGGCATAAGCCTCAAGTGACCCAGCAGACTATGCCACCCCAGCCCGGAGAACTGGTGGAGTATCTGGAGTCAGGCCGCCGTCCACGCTGCACCAAGGAGCCCATCGTCACCCTGGTGGCCAGTCCTCCACAAGTCAAAGCCCAGCACGGTGAAGCCGATTCGCTCAGCTCCCCCAGTGGCAGTAGCCTCAACACAGTGGACAGAGGGAACCACGACTGGCCTGACTCGCCCAAAGTACCTGAGGGTCAGTGCAGGCCAGCTGCAGACAGAAGCAATGCTAACGCTAAAGGGAGAATGAGTAGCGGTAATGCTAATGCTGAAAGGAGACAGGATAGCAGGAATGCTAATCCTAGAAGAAGAGGGGAAAGTGAAAATGCGACAGCCAGAGGAAAGGAGGAGAGCAACGCTAAGAAAACAGGGAGTAGCAGTGTTGCTGTTAAAAAAATGGAAGATAGCAGTAGTACTAACGTCAGAACCGCTGATGACGGCAGATGTCCCCACACTCCTGGAAGGGACGATGGCAGCTCACTTGGCAGGAAGAGTTCTAAAAGATCTAGGTACGATCAGGGGAGGACTCGAACTCAGTCTCAGGAGAGTCAGTCTAATAAAGGATCCAGCACAGGCCTTCCCCTTGGCGGTAGCACAGGCGCTAGCACTGCTAACATCGCTAACACTGAGTCTGCTCACAGAGACTACACACTTAAGAGACTTTGTGCTCACTCAGGACTAGTTTCTAGTGGAGGAACACCTTGTAACCCAACACAACGAGTCTTGGCAACTGAGGATGCCTCAGGATCTAAGGGTGACTACACCAGAGGCCAAGATGGCACCCTAGCTCACCTAAAACCCAAGCTCCTGAATAAGGACAACATCCAGCCAAGATCTAGAGACATTGAGGAGGCGGGCCGAGGGATGCTGACCAACCGAAATGGAACCAAACTGCCACTCTCCAATGGGACTCTGAACGGGGCAGCCGTGGTTGAGAGGAAAGCCAAGAGTAGCCCAAGAGGCAGTAGTGGGCGGCACGGCGGAAAGGGGCTAGCCAATGGGAGCGAGAGTCAGAATGGCTCAGTGAACATCAAGCGAGCCCACAGTTCGTCCAGCATTCAGAGCAGATTGGACCTGGGCTTGAGGAGGACGGTTTCATTACAGAAAAACGGACCTCTGGTGCCTCCACAACGGAGCCTCAATGCTGATAAAGTCTCCCAACGCACCAGATACAGCACAACCTCACTTGGCAGACAGCGACCAGTGCCTGAGTCCTGCTTCTGAAGCGTGTTTGCGTGTGTGTGTGTGTGTGTGTGTGTGTGTGTGTGTGTGTGTGCGTGCGTGTGTGTGTGATTGCCAGCATGTTGTCCAAGTCATCTCTCCAGGGGTTTTGTACCTGATATTTGCGTACGCTGATTGATTTGAACATTAATTTGTGTCCAGTCTGATGAGATTCCTATAGAGGCCCAGTATGTCAGATGGGTACAGAGTCTGAGATGTGTGAAGGAGTGTGATAGAGTCCTCAAATGACATTCTGTTTAATCAGAAGGCAACTGGGAATGATAGTTTACTCCATCAGCCTGTTGACGCTGCAAGCTCCAAGGGAGGTCTGGTGAGAGAGGTGTTTAAAAATGCTGTCTGTTTTGTTTATTTACATAAGTGCCTTTCAGATTAAATTTTTAAGAGCATTGGTGTAACACTGGATTCACGTGATAAACTCAGTTCAAATTCATGCACTCAATCCAGCAGCTAAATTCATCAACTCAAACTGCTCAACAGTTCTGCATTATTTAAGACACCAATATGCCCCCAAATGCACTTTATCAACCCAGATGTGAATATTTCTCCCGTTTCTTTTCTCTCTTTTTTTTAAATATTCTGTTTGAGCAAACCAACAGTCATTGGTTTATTCATTTTTTTTTCCATCTGTAAAATGAATAATACATGAGGGACTTTTTGTGTAGTTCAAAACAGACCCCCAAAGAATTACTATGGAGAGTTTTCGGCTTACGGTCTCTCACCAGTTATGTAAAATGTTAATACAATTCATTTCATTTCATTCTCAGTAAGGCAACTTACATCTAAAGACATAAAACAGAGAATCCACAGGCCGTAGAAATATTATATCTCCAGACAGGATCGTATACAGTATATCAACATACGTGGTGTCTTTATTGTAATTTATTATATGGTGCCAAAAGGCAGCAGAGTGTGAGGAAAGAAATGGGGAAGTGAGAGAAAATTCCAATAATAAGGTTCAATGAGTTTCAGAGCACTCCCACTCAATATGTGTTGAGAATCAAGTCATGTATTGAACTGCCCTTTGCTTTCTCTACAGGCTTAATGAAGCTGTATAAGACTGTGCTTGAAGGATGGACAGTGTAGCATATCACAACATGCCTCAGTCCTGTTTTCAAAAGCAGATGTCCAGACACACAAAGTATGACAGCCCCCCCCTGCCCCATTGATGGTACTTATAATAAAAAGGTTAGAATGTCTTCCACCAACTGATTTGCATAGAACACAAACTGTGCGTTGCCATAGCAATCTCTGTTGATGTCAAGGCTCTTGAAATGGCGGTAGCGGGTTCTAGATACTGCATGGCTTTTTGGTCTCAGTCAAATGGAAGAAAAGAAAAAAAAAATCAACATAACAACGTCAAGCCAGGATTTTCTCAGTAGCGCCTCTGAATTTTAGATATCCACCAAGTCGCTTTGCCCCCAATCTCCCTCAAGCCATTAAAAAGTCAATTTTGTAGCTGTCCAATCCAGCATACAAGGGTAAGGGTAATACCTGTGTATACGAAGAGATACACAGTGACTTGCGTCTGTGGATGCAAGCTGCAAACACGCTTTATCAGTTATTAGTCACTAGATTACATACTCTGTCCACTGCTACACCTGGCTTCTTTGTTATCAGCCTCCTGCAAGCATTCCATCTTTCAGCCGTGCCAATCCACAGTTATGCTATGCCTCTGCACAAGGACTCAGTGAAACCCCAGTGAAACCCCAATTCTGTCTTTCCTCATGGGCTATTGGTTTGATTGCAACGTACTAAACTTTCATTTACACAGTATTGTGCAGGAAAATTTCCCATATTTACTATGTGAAGGTAGTAAAAGAATAGAATTATTTGAAGCACTGTCTAACGTTGGGTAATTACTCTGTTACTACACTTTGTATCACGGTGAATTAACATGATTAAGTACATAAAGCAAATCTGAAGTTGTGTGTTTTGATGTGTAACTCAGTAAAGGTTGTTCAAGGTCACAATAATGTAATACTGTGATGGACACACTCTGTATTCACAACAGCTAGTAGTCAGACACTGGACCAAAAGGTGTTTTTTTTTTTTCTTTTCTTTCTTTTTTTTTTGACACTTTAACACTTTTTTGGAGCACACACTTCTAGAAATCGTTTGGGGAGGGGGTAATACACTCTTAAAGAAAGATTTTTATTTTATTATTAATTTTGCCATCTGGTATGGTTGTATACTTTTATATATTTTTGTAAATATTAGTGAAAGGGGCCGTGCTTAAGAAGCTGGGCTCCGTGCATTGATGTAACTATGTCGCGTGAAAGAAATTAATAATCACGCCTCTCATTTTATTTCCGCGCATCGGTTCGGAGATTCGACATAAAACAGTTAATCAGTCCATCGCAGTGTCTCTTCACTGCGGTCTCCCTCTCAATCAGTAATTAGTCTTTTTTTTTTTTTTTTCATTTGATTGGCAGATCTGAGAGGGCTGTAGTTTAGCTCTTGACGTGTTTGGGGCTGACTAAGGTCTGTCTTAAGTAGGTGTTACTGCCTTCCTCCCTTTCTCTCATGAAGACGTGAAATGAGCATTCGAAACCAGAGCCACAGACATTACTCGAAACTAGATAGCAGAAATGAAGAATTGATCTTGCGCTATAATGGGATTTAAAGAATGTTTTATATGCAATTTCTTAAAAAAAAAAAAAGATGTTGTAACTAATGTAAACGGAGATATAATGATGGGATGAAATGCTCTTTGTTGTTTTGGGAAATATCTTGGGAGAAGAATGAGGCTTGAGAGTACTCAACACAAACTGTAATCAAATCTGTGTCTGTAGGTAACGTCTGCTTTATTCGTGCTTTATAACACCTTTTTATTTTTAATACAGAGAATTAAACACAGCCTTTATCACAAAGTTCTGTTTGGTGGTTGTTGTTGTGGTTGTTGTTGTTGTGGTTGTTGTTTTTTGGGTGGGTTGTATACTGCTTGGAAATGGCACTATGGCAGCATTACTAAAAGAACTCAAACATCATTTTGTGTTCTTTAAGTAACATCATCAAGGCGCCAGTCTTTCTGATATGCTTGCATTTTCCATTTACTCCAATTTCTTACTCTCCTGAGGGTACATTTCTGGAATGTTCTTCCAAAGAGTCCCAAAAATGGGAAAATCATAAAATCATACTGTAAATAGGATGACTTTTTATACTGATCAGTATATACGTTATATGTAACAACATTCATTCTATAGACATTAAAGCCATCAGAGACAGAGGAGTTTGTAGGCGCAATGAGTTGGATTTTATTGAGTTATCTGGTCACTCTGTGTGTGGCTTATTTAGCATCTCAGCAGATCTCACGGGCCGTGAATCTGTAGTTTGAAGCATGCTGAGATCTCACGGGCCGTGAATCTGTAGTTTGAAGCATGCTGAGATCTCACGGGCCGTGAATCTGTAGTTTGAAGCATGCTGATCTCCCAGTTTGCCATGTCCAATACCCTGTGCTACCAGAACTCCCTAACAGCGCACCAGGGGACTCATGGCTTGCGCCCGCAACTCCCAATATATGTATTGTGTACTGCTAGTTTACAAAACAGATGTTCCCATCGTGGGAAGGTAGTGCATGTGGGAACCCATACAAATGCCCCAGAGTCACCTGCAACCAGGTGGATACCCCACTGGAGTGCAACGACAAGAAACCTACCCTGTCCGCCTGACCCTCCCAGCACATGGCCAGCTGTGTGTCCCGAATGTCCAGCTGGTTGTAATGCTTAGACCCATGTGTGTGTGTGTGTCTGTGTGTGTTTGTATTTCTTCATGGTAAGACTATCCAACGCCTCAGCCTTAACTGTAGTCTAGGATGGTTAGTCTGTGTCTCCTTGATTACAAAAGTTCTATTTATCTATCTATCTATCTATCTATCTATCTATCTATCTGTCTGTCCATCCAATTGCTAATAAAAAAATGTTTCACATGCTTTGCAGGAATACAGAAAACACAAGTCGTGGAACAAATAGAGAATATATGTATTCATATATAAATTCACATACATTAAATACAACAAGGCTAAAAATCATGAATCCGTGCCAAGCAACCTCAACTTGACCAATACACAGATCCCTTAACATTATGCTCTCTCTTAGCACATTCCCATGTCGCGTTCATCCGTTCGCTTTTTGAAGGACTTCGTTTAAACCCAACTTTAGCCGGACCTGCTTCGCAGAGACACTAAGCCCTGTGGATTTAGCTCTGGATGAGGAAAAGGAGCAGAAGGTGATTTCCCCCTTCTCGCCTGCCTGTAAAAGAGACAGTACGAAAACAAATGAAACCTCTGGCTTTGACCAAAAAAGGGCAAGGAAGTGTATGTGTTGGGGTCAGATGCTAAGCTGTGTAAAATCTCAGGTCTCTTGTGATCCTACCAAAACTATTTCAAATAATCCAAAGTAAACGTTTTTTTTTTTTTGTTATGCAGCTCGATGCATTTAACGTAGTTATAGCTAATGGAGTCAGGACAACGTTTTTTTTCTTAAGTAAATGAAATTTGTGAGAGCCACTGAAAAGTCAAACTCTGTCTTGGTGGTTGAGGCATTTAGACATTAGAAATGCTCTTTTGTTTGTTTGTTTGTATGAGGAGAGAGGCAGAAACTGGAAAGATATCTGAACTGGTTTTTGATCACCAGTGGTATGAAGCTGGAGGTGGATGAGATTGTTAAATTAACGCACACGCCTGCCATAAATGCTAAATAAAAAAAAATAAAATAAAAAAAAGGTTACAGAAAAGAGAAGATACCCGGTGTTTAAAGATTTAACACACCAGAGAACAATGTGAAATCTCCTTTTTAAAAAAGGATACTGGTTTATCCTTCACAATCCTCAAAACGCTTTGTGAAAACTGTCTGACTGAAGCCATTTGTTTCTTATCGGATCTGAAAAACTAATCAGCTTTTCTTAGTGTCGCTCTATAAAAGAATAATAAATCTGAAATGTAAATCTCTATTTGGAATGTAAGTCTCTGCACAAAGTGTATGCGAATATGCAAAATAGTCTATGAAATATTTGGAATGTGCAATTTTCAACAGCAGCTGATGGTTTTTCCCATCCCCTGTAAGTATGAATGAATTTGAGTGTCAGGAAGTACGACGGCGCTGGACACAAGTGCGGACACCTGAAGGATTTTCATGAGAAATGAAACAAACAAAAGAAGCTCAACACAGACAGGGTTAACAGGAGGCTAACAGAAAGAGTACAAACGGGCGAACAGACAGACTAGGTACTTTGGCACACGAAACACAAGACGGCTCAGTAGACACGGGGAAAGTGTAGACTTCGCACTGACTGATCCGGCGGAGGGGTTTAAATAGTGAGGTGTATAATTGAACTAAAGTGAGGGCAGGTGTGCAGGAGGAGAGTGATCAGACCGGTGATTAGTAGACCCGTCGACGCTGAGCACGGAATGGCTGAAACTGGCAAGGGAGGAGGCGAGGTTATTACAGTGAGGGTCGAGATCTCTCAACGCTGGGTGGACAGTTACATTTCAATTCAATTTACTGCCCAAACAATTTGAAAAAATATTATATGTAATTATGCGTTGGAGTGACCTCCAAAGTCATCTTAAGCTCCTTTACTATCCATGGATGTACAGAATTATATAAAACTGAAAATGTTTTTATTTATATTAGATTGCACCAGACAGTTAAACGGGGTGGCACGGTGGCGTAGTGGGTAGCACTGTCGCCCCACAGCAAGAAGGTCTTGGGTTTCTGAGTGGAGTTTGCATGTTGTCTGCATGGGTTTCCTTCCAAAGACATGCAGGTCAGGTGAATTGGAGACACTAAATTGCCCCTAGGTATGAATGTGAGTGTGTTTGTCTGTGTGTCTGCCCTGCAATGGAGTGAGTGAGACAGTTAAATGGTGTTAAAAATGCACCACCACCAACCCCCCCCCCCCCCCCCCCCCCCGGCACGCACACACCTTTTTGACAGGGCTCCGGTGCAAACTTTTTGGAATTCCTGGTAAAAATGAAAGCTACATAATCCTTTGTCAGGTGTGTGTGTGTTTGTGTGTGTTTCTCGTTACCCTTCCGAGTGTGCTTGGAAAACTGACATTTAAAACAATGCTGTCCAGATGGTAAGTTCAGATTCTTAGTGAAGTAGTCTGAACTCTAAACAGATAAGGAACACAGACAGGCAGATAGGCAGTCAGGCAGACAGACGGACAGACAGACAGACAGAGACAGAGAGAAGGTTTAACTTCTTTCAGCACACTGTAATACTATATTCCTAGCTATATGCATTAATAGAAATGATACATAATTCAGTTTGATTAAAGATGCTCTCATTTACAATTCAAGCCTCGCAGGCCCCCTTTAACTTGTTCTTTTCCTACGGACGCAAAAATTAAGTTCAAGGCCGTTATGTTACAAAGGCAACCGTGAAAGTTTGCTTGGAAAGCAAGTGAATGGCTTTACTGAAAGCTGCGACCGTACTGGGCTTCGGTACAGAGTTTCTTTACTTCATCATATGATTTCTTCTTCTCCCTTTACGTGCCCAAAGTTATGTGAAAGTTTTCCACTGGCACGATAAATAACTTTACTGGGAAATGCCACGGTTAATTCCGATAAGTCGTAACTGAAGGAAGGGTTGATGCCTTTGTCTCGGCTCATCTCAAACGGATGTATTACTCCACTGATTCATCGTCACATATTCTCCCTGCGGCTTAGTTTGTTTTTCACACTATGAGATCTATTATTTACATGACGTGCCATCAAATGGAAGTTTGTCTTTGCCAATTAACTGATGTAAGAGCAGGCAAGACACAATGCACTGCCAATCTTCTAATAAAGATATGGAAAGAAACATCAGTATGTGCAGAACAGATCGATCCAAACACTATGCTTGTTGTCTCTAATTTACGCGTTTAGGGATTTTTTTTTTTTTTTTGCTGTTGTTGTTATTGTTGTTGTTGTTTTTCCTAGGTCTAACGCGATTCACCCAGGTGAAAACCGATTGTTGTACTTGTCACGCCCAAGCATGGCTCTATGATGCGTGAGTCAAGCTGTTCGTGCCATGACGCGTGGGCAGCAGGCAGGTAGCCAAATCCAGATGCAACGCTGATGTCTTGGTTTGGCAAAGGAATGGGTTTGCTAATACGCATAGAATATCTTCCTCACACGAATAGGGTGTCCAGATGATGCATTTCCTTTAATAAGACCTAAAAAAAAGCTCAAAACGTAATGTTAGTGCAGGGTTTTAACCTACCAAACCGCGTTACACGTCATAGATTTACATTTTTTTCGTTTAGTAGACGGTTTTATCTAAAGCGATTTTCAAATGAGGCAGAATACAAACCAAGCATATGTCGCAATTTAGAAGCTGTCTATAGCATGCCCAGAAAGCTATGTTCAGCAAGACAAGTGCAAGACAAGTTGAAGGAAAGAGAGTGAACTGCAGACAGATACAAGTGGGTGTACGACGTGTAACATCAGTTTCTGCCAGGATTCAGACTTCTGATTCTAATAAGGGACGTCAGAACGGCTGCGCTCAAGAACGTCAGTCTTCGTCTGGCTTGGAACACAGTCCATAGAAGATAACTGCGTTAGTTACACACGAATGACTGGAACATTTTGTGGTGTTGTTTAGCCATGTGTGGTTACTGATAACCGTGATTATGCCTTGATTTGTGCACAGTATGTAGATGGCCACATATTCAGAAGCCTCGTATTCAAACTGTCCTCTTCGCTTGTGGTTACAAAAGAACGGCAATGTTTTCTGTTACCTTATATAATAATAACAACAACAATAATAATAATAATAATTATTATTATTATTTTTTATTATTATTATTATTATTATTATTATTATACAAGTTTATTTAGAGCCCAATATCACTATATATAGTCTCAAAGGGCTTTACATGTCTATAACAAAGTCAAATCAAAATTATATTATCCATAAGTTAGAGAAAATAGATAAGTCTTTAGTCTGGTTTTAAAGGTATGAAGAGAGTTTGCCTCTCTAACTTTTGTAGGTAAACCATTCCAGAGGAAGGGAGAGCGGTAAGAAAAGGCTTGGGTTGCCAGCGGACTTCTTTTTAACTCTTGGAACGACTAATAGTCCAGAATCTTGAGAGCGCAGGGTGCGAGGGGGGTTTGAAGGTGTAATTAAGTCAGACAGGTATGCCGGCACAAGCCCATGTCAAATTTTAAATGTTAATAAGAGGACCTCAAAATCGGTCTTTGCATGGAATTGGGAGCCAATGAAGCTTAATGAATTATAACAAAACGCTCCCAGACTCTCCTGTGTGTTTTGCAATCCTACTAATTGGTCTTCCTGTAAATTCTGGCGATTCACGAGAAATCCATTTTCAAGCGCAGGCATTCTGCCCTTTTCTCGCGGGCCGTGGTCCGCTGCACTCTGTCTTAGACGTCGCTTTGGATAAAAGTGTCGGCTAAATGTAAATGTAAATTTATATTTTAGAACACAGCTGTAGAGAGTGGTTTGAGGGCTGCTATGAAAGTACGAAGTGTACTTCTGCAACTTCACATACGAAAGTGTCAAGGGTAGGGAACGGGGCTCCCTGTGGACGCATTTTATAATTCCAAGTATATACCATCACCACAGCAGTGCGACCTCAGTTCAGCCCTTACTTGCTGATGTCTGCAGTACTGTGGATTTGTACTAGCGCTGGACTATTGCTTTTCTCACAAGGTAGCCTACTACGTTACAATTTCCTCCAACTGCAGTAAATCAGTCAGTCAGTCAGTCAGTCAGTCAGTCAGTCAGTCACATCTACGTTTCTTCAGTTATTTTCTGTAATTACGTTCCCAGGACACGATCAACACAGGCTCATTTCTCATCCAGCGACTCAGTGAGTTTTCACCGTACAACATTCTTTTTTTTTCCAAGCCATTCCTTTTGAATGGATCTCTGACGCCACGAACATGTTGCTCGCCTGCATTCAGCTTCCCATGCTCTTTGGTAAAGAGAATCAGGCGGGTTTATGCCGGCTCTGAGTTAATCTTCATGGATGTGTTCTTCAGAGACACTGTCCCTTATCCCCTACTGTGGAATGTAATGAGCCACATGGACTGTGGAGGAAAGAATCTTCCCTCTTATTTCATGTCTGTTTTTTTTTTTTCTTTTTCTTTTTTTTTTTCAAATTCTGACAGAAATAAGTCTAAGGTCCCTGAGAAATGTTGATTTTTTTGGTCTATGTGTGTGTGTGTGTGTGTGTGTGTGTGTGTGTATGTGCGTGTGTGTGTGTGTGTGTGTGTTTTTCTGAAGTGCATCAATTTAGAAGGCAAGTGCATGCAGACACACACCCCAGTTTCAAGTGCTGTTGAGATTCCAGACACGATGCACGCACACCAACAGCTGTGTATTCTTGAGCATGGAGAATTATTTATCTGAACTGAAAATTATTAAAAAGGAAAAAAAGTGACTGTCGTTTACAGTCACACGTACAGATCTCACAGGGCGTGAAAACAAACTATCGTCAGTTTACCCCTCTGGCCGTCAGAGAGGAAACACACCAATGGCATTTTTTAATATCAGTATTAATACTTTTTTTTATTATTATTATTTTGAATTGGAAATGAAAACATACATACTTCAGTCTGAGACAAAATCAATGTCTGACTCTGTTCTCTCAACTCCGCTCCACGGCATCAGTCAGGAAAGACTAAATTTAGAGTGCGCTCACCTTTTTTTTTTGGGGGGGGGGGGGGGGTGTCATGAGGACTCTTTGAAATTCTCATGAAAGCTATCCCCCTTTTGAAAAAAAAAATGCATCTGAGTTATTTCACAAGACAAGATTTCCAAGAGAAAAGGAAACCAAGCCCAAGAAAGTCTGTGTAGCACTGTGTAAGTCTAAGACAGACACTTACTCTAATCTAATGTTAGATATAATCCTAATCATCCACTTTGATCAGAAAGTGCTTTTAATGGTGAAATACTTAAGTAATTCAGATAATAATCAGGCAACAATTTTGATTAATTAGTTTGGGACAGTAAAGTAAAAACTGGTTATTTTTGTTGAAAGTACATGAAATCTCAGATCAAAAGATGAAAAGATAAGATAAGGCACATAGGTACAAAATGTACAGAGTGAAGAAGAATGAATATTTGTACAGATATATATACAGCTGTTACATCTATATACAGCTTTTATGTCTGGGTAATATTTGTCATACACCCTAAAGTATGTTTGGAGCAATGCCTTTGCCTGTGTGTTGTCCTTCAGTTTCAACTAAGCAAAAGTATTGGGACAGATAAGTTTGAAGCAAATGAAAGCAGGGAAATGTTAGTAAAATAATCAAATGTAAAAAAAAAAAAAAAAAAAAAAAAGAAAAAAGAAAAGAAAAGAAATTAAAACTGGGGGACAAATGGAATTCCAAAAACCGCAGTGAATGAAGTTTCCTGTTTATAGTAAGATCATGTAATGTCTTACACTAATGCTACCAAAATTCATATTCAATAGCCTGTGGTGTGTGTGTGTGTGTGTGTGTGTGTGTGTGTGCGTGTGTGTGTGTGTATGAATGCAACTGAGGGTTGGTGTTGAGCAGAATGTCAGACTGACCACATTCCACAATTTACTGTCTAGGACAAAAGAGAGGAATTTTCATTTTAACCGTAGCAGCTTAAAAATTCCACCTATTACAGTGGAACACCTGAAGACGTATTCAGAAGATACAGTGGTGAAAAAAAATAGCCTAAACGTTAATTAAAAAAAAACCCTCCAAAAAACACCTATTTCAGCATCAATTGATGAAAAAATTCATATCTGGGAGAAAGTCTTTCATTAAAACACATGAACATAAATTCTGTGAAAGAATGAAAGAGTCCTGAATAAGTTTTCAAACTAACACTGACATCAAGTTATTGTTTTATGGCCCTGATAGACGTCAGTTTTTGCGTGGTGAGGCAATGAATTTACTTCCTCTGGACTGAAAGCTCAAGAGCTCCACTCTTCTGTCTGTCTGTCTTTCTTTCCGCCTGTCTGTCTGTCTGTCTTTCTGTCTTTCTTTCTTGAGTGTCCTTTTTTTCATGCGATGGAAAAATTGATCCTACACAGGAACTGTACTGCCAACCTACAACACGTCTGAGATGACACATCACTTTTAACTGTTGATAATGCAATAACGCAATTAAAGTTTTCCGTTTTTGGATTCGTGGGTTTTCTAATAGGTATTCGATCCAGTCCTGACTGACAGAGACCTGACCCTCTGGTTCTTACCCGAAGAGTTTGAGTGAGACATTAGAATATTCACAAGCCTGTCTTACTCCAAAGAGGTTTGAGCTTTTATTTTTATGTATTTATTTATTTATCTATTTATTTATTTTTTTGGAAACTGTCACTAAAACTTCTGAAATGGCAGTGAATCTTACTAGCTGCAGGCACTCCAGTCAGTGCATGGCTGAACTTCCAACTTTAGACCACACTGGAGTGTATGTGTCATACATTCGATAAAAGGAAAAAAAAATGTCTCAGTGACTGTCTCACACACTAAATGCTGCCTGTTTTTTTTTTGTTGTTTTTTTTTATTTGTCACGACGTGAAATCAAGTGACATTCTTGCCTGGTCCCTCAATTCTGGTACATGATAGATTGGGGACAAATGTACAACAGGATGATTGAGTGCACGACATTTCAGTTTACTCGCAAGCCGCAAGACCTGCTGTGTCTAACTACCGTGATTCATCCGCACCCACTTGACCCAGTTCTCCTAAATCACGTATACTTAGCGGCACAATTTACTGCTGAGGAGACATGGCAGAATCATATGCCACTGTTTAGTCTTCTGTTTAAGTCTCATGTTTTGGTCCTGTTTGCTTTTCATTTCACAGCACAAATGTGGTCATGATAACCATGCAACGTGCCCAAAAGTGAGTTACATTTTTTTTTGTATGTTTTAGAGTCCTCAGTGTTGGGTGTTGTTGAGTAGCAGTGGGTCATGTCATAACCTACTCGTAGCCTCAGAGAGATTTTCCCCGTCACTCTAAACCCCCCCCCCCCCCCCCCCCCCCCCCCGCCATGCTCCTCCCCCACCCCCACCCCCACCCCACACCCCTGCCCACTCGGCACATTACAGCGGGGTTTCAGCTTTGGGATTCTAGAAAGCCTGTGACCTGTTGTTTTCCATGTGTGTCTCTCCATTTAAGCATTGACAAATGTCAGTCTCCTCTTTTGGATGAACTCACCACTATGAGCTGGCAGGATGAGTCAGCGAGACAAATTGCCCACAAATCCTCTGCTGAATGACCTGGTTGTACACGGCTGGTGCATCCCCTTCAAACGGTGAACAGCCTCTCTCTCCTTACTCTTTTATTACGTTGAGTAAAAAGTCACACACGAAGCCCAGCTCCATTTCAACAAGAATAATATTTCCTCTCCATCATTGAAAAACACATACACTACTCACGCACAATAATCTAGTTAGCAGATAAAATCTCTCTTGCAAATATATGCTTGATAATGCTGACAAATGACATTGTTACATTACATTTTAAAAAGTTAATTACATTTTTTTCTTGATAATAATATGCCTAGCTCATATATGCTCATAGCTGGTTTATATGGTCTTGATTCTCTATCTGGCAAATACACTCTTTGTTAGTTTAACTGGACAATACAGACATTTGTTTGCTAAAAGACAGCACAAATTCTGTTCCCTTTGAAACGCGACCTCAGAGCTTTCCAGGTGCAGCCTTTTTGCTTCTAATTTTTCAAAAAAAAAAAAAAACCCATGTCCGATCGAGCGTCTTATTTGTTTTTCGATCGACTACAGCGTTACTGCCAGCCCACTCAGACATGTTTTGATCTTTGAAGTGTTTGTGTTTGAGCAGAGTCATCTCAACACGCTTTACCATTCCTTTTTTTGTATTCTTGGGCGCCTCGTCTAAACACCTGTGCGTTATTGATGTACCTAACCCCTCATGCACCACTGGATCCATCTATGCGTTTCTCAACCGCTCCATACCAGCTGTCTTCGCCTTGTCGAAAGAAAACTGCGTTGCAATGTGCATTGCATCAATATTTCAAGGTTCGTTTGGTTTTGATAAACTTTATCAATGAGGAAATGGTATCGATTTTTTAATACAGGTTTCCTCAGAGACGAGTTATTTCATGCAGGTTTCAGGATTAGCAAAGTAAAGATGATCTCAGCTCTGGTTTATGGATATGGAGGAAACAAAATGACCTTGCTGGTTCTGTCATAAATTCAGTTCCTAAAAAGGCCCCATCTAGTTTCTGAAGAGAGCTTATTGAACATGCAGATAATGGATCTCCTGTTTGCTCAGGTGGGCCAGTTTATGTCCTCAAAGCATCTTCCAACGCTCATATCTGAAAGCCAATCAAGAGATGGGAGAGGAAGTACCATCCTCTATACTGATGCACTGAACGCCGCATATTCAGACAGTCGCTCAAGCATCTCTTAAATTCGTACCACAATTACCGTCTTTTTAAATGACCCCTGAGGAAATGCTTTAATTAAATCGAGACTCTTCAGAATTACTATAATCACAGCTCAAGACAGTTATAATGGGAATTTCTTACAGTGGTTGGAGATCTCAGAGAAATTCTGAGGAGGAGAAAAGCAGTGGGAGTGCCCCGCTTCTTGAAATCTTAATATCGTCTGGTTTACTTTGGTCTGTGTGATTTTTAATTTTTTATTTTTTTAAATAAAACAATCAAATGAAAAAGGATGAAAAAATTCATCGTTGGAAGAAAAGATCCAAAGGGACGAGTGAATCAGTGAGTGCAGTGTGTGCACGGTAAGCCTCAAATAAGCACGGACTCTCTCAACAACGGTGCTGTGTCTGAGTGACTGAATGGAAGAACATGAAATTGGATTCTTCTCAGAGGGCTTTGAACTCTCAGAAATGCCCAAGGACAAATCTCTTGAGCCGTAAGTTGTCGCGGTGAACTTCTGCCGAAAAACATTTGTTTGCTCTGAAACTTGGCCGTTATTAAGCCGGCTGTGGCATCTCAAAGTCTTTATCGATGTTGCATTGCTGCCAAAGGAAAGTATATGTAGAGGACAGAAAGTGCAGGTATAGGTCAGAATAAATGAAAAAAAAAAAACTGTTTGTCTTGTTCTTCATTGTCAGGTATTTGAGTTTAAATTCCTGAGATTATTGGCTCCCGATTCATGCAAGGGCAGATTTTAAGGTCCTCTTATTAACATATAAAATTTTACATGGGCTTTCGCCCTCCTACCTGTCTGGCTTAATTACACCCTATAACCCACCTCGCACCCTGCGCTCTCAAGATTCTGGATTATTAGTCATTCCAAGAGTTAAAAAGAAGTCCGCTGGCAACCCAAGCCTTTTCCTACCGCTCTCCCTTCCTTTGGAATGGTTTACCTACAAAAGTTAGAGAGGCAAACTCTCTCAATTCCTTAAAAACAAGACTAAAGACTTATCTATTTTCTCAAACTTATGCATGATATAATTTTGATTTGACTTTGTTATAGACATGTAAAGCCCTTTGAGACTATAAATAGTGATATTGGGTTCTAAATAAATATTATTATTATTATTATTATAAGGAGAGAACGCACTATTTAACATTCAAGACCAAAAAAAAAAAGAGTTTTCAGAGAGGCATCCCACAAACAGAATTTCTTTTTAGAGTCTCTTTGATGTTCAGACCATAATTAAGAATGTTCAAACATCTCAATCGATGGTGGAGCTTTTGCCGAAAGGGCTCAGTCTTGACAGACAAGGTGAAGCCAATTGATCTCACACCCAAAGGTCATTTGAAACAAAATCTTTATATCGTACGCCGTCGTTCGACAAGCACTCGATAAGAATCAAGCATTGAATGAGGGTTCACGTGAGCTGGTGTGAGACACTGAAATAACTTCATCTTTGCCACTGCTGTCATCAGCAGTTTTGTTATGATTATTGAGTTATCGATAGAGCATTATATAACCGTATATCACAGACCACAGTCGTAGTTCAATGTGAATTTGTTCTCCAAACATCTCAGCCCTCAGTTGCAGGCTGTGCTTAACCATCTATCTGCCAGTGACGCATGGAATAGTGTTTATGCTGAACATAGGCACAAAATAGATGTTTTGTGTCTTTTTTTTTTTTTTTACATTTCTGTGTACTGCTGCACAGTCTAAAACAATTCAGAATACCGTGGAAAATGTTCCTAAAGCCTCTGATCTAGACCGATGCTGATGCTGTGTGTCTTTGCCGATACCAAGTGAGTCTTCAGTTCCATTGCAGCTTCTGTCGAGATTTGAACTGTGTGTTTTCTTCACATTAGCCGTTTTCTTCTTTCCCTCTCCGTCACCCACGTGATGGGGTGAACGGGTGGAGAGTAGGTGGTCTGATAAACTGTGGCTCCATCCATATATCCATATCCAATATTGAAACCCAAGCCTTGCACTCAAGAATATTACATCTCTCATTCACGTGTGTGTGTGTAGTGTGAGCATGAATAAAAAAAAAAAAAAAAAACCCGTGAGGAACCAAAACCCCTCTCCTGCTAGTATCCAACGACCGCTTTGAAAATCTGACAATAGGCTCGAACAGCTGGGGTTTGTGGATGCAATGGTAATCCTGACCTTAATGCCAAGTCTGTCTGATGGCGCCGTAATGACTTTGGGTGACCGGCTATCTCCAGAACTATCAAAGTTCCTTCCTCATTGTCAGCCCTCGCACATGTTTTGAAGGTAATGCTTCTTCTTTGGTGGAAGAGGTTTTTTTTTTTTTTTTTTAGCCCTATATGGGTAAGAAGTATTTACGTAGGAACAAGATCCTGCTGCGATAGCATCAGGCCATAATGTAACCTTTTTACATAACATTAGAGACTATTGTAAAAACTCATTGTGCTTGAGTTCCCTGCTGTCTTTCTTTCAAGGCTAGCAGACAAGGGTACTCGTTGGTATGGCCATATGGCCATTCCTGACTAGAGGTAAACAAAGAAACTGCGGCAAAAATGTTCTGTACTCTTAAGTCTCACTTTTTCCATGTCAGTCATTGTTTTTTTTAATATATATTCTTTTATTTTATTATACCCCCCCCCCACCCCCCACCTCCCACATGAAAGATACATAATAAACCCAAATGCATCTTTTCAGTAACATAAAACAAAAACGTCGCTTCTAATCACTGAGGATTCTAGCTGCCGGTTCTCTGTTCACAGAATGGTTTCAAATTGCTGCAAGAATTCCGATTATTCTGTAAATTGCTTTGTGTCACGGTCACCGAGGATAGCAGCAACAATAAACATGCATAGAGTGCATTACCATGCAACCGAGCTAGCAATATTCTGTCATGTTTGATAACCCTCAGGTTCTTATGCAATCAAAAACTAAAGGAGAACAGGAATAAGAGGTCTGTTCACATGGAAAAACACTGTTAAAATCATACGTAGAAAGCAGTGGTGATTTGTTTTGCTGTCACATACTGTGTGTTCCATGACATCATTAGAACATTTGAACGTTTGCCAGTTCGTATATATTTTGTGTATTACAATTAAGATATATATGTGTGTGTGTGTGTACATATACATATATATATATGTGTGTGTGTGTGTGTATACACATATATATTATCTAAATGTAAGTAAGGAAGTTTAATGTACTTTTCATTGTTGCTGGCAGTTACATTTGGTGTGTATATATGTCAATGGAAGTCATGAATATGCATTTGTGCTACATGTCAAATATGTATGGAGGATGTCAAAGCGACACAGATTCCCACTTGTTTTGTCATGTGACAGAACATATAATAGAGTGATATAAAGCATGTTACCCATACCAGAGTTTTCTTTTTTTGTTTTTAAATGATCTTTTTCTTCCACAAGGCCCATATCAACAGTCTTACCAATTAAAAACCTCTCAGCACCTCAGTCACAGATGAAGGGGACAAAATAATGGCTCATCTCTCTGCACTGATACATGGAGCCCAGCTGTGCTCACTGATGAAGATCTGTGTTTGAAAATATTCCTTGAATATCTCGTGTACAGCCTGAACGTGGCATGTCTCCTTGGTAACCACAGGGGGAAACCCATAGCCCAGATACATCTCCATTTATTGAGATAGTCACAATGACAGTTAATAATTTAACATATGATTTCTTTTCTTTTTTTTTTTTTTACACTTTTTTACACTAAAGGATGGGTCATAAGTTATTTATCACCTAAACTTCTGTTATATTTAAATCAACAAACACACAAGCAACCTGTAGGATTCTGTAGGAAACACACACACACACACACACACACACACACACACATACACACTAACTTAAAGCTTTGATATGTGCCGTTTTAAATGAATATAATAAAAAAAAAAAGTCCTGTGATACATCCTCAGTGAAAATGTTCTGAAACGAATGTTGTTCCTAAGAATGAAACACATCTGTCATGATCTTTCCGGAATACAAACACTTATCATATTTTCACAAAAATGTTTTTTGGTTGTTGTTGCTTTTTTTTTGGTAACAAACACGTATCTATAATATCATTTCAGAAGAGGACATTTCCACTTTTCGACAAAACGACAGAATTAAACACATCACACCTATCTCTGATTAAGATGTAGGATGTTGAATGCACATCATCCTCACCAATTCAAGCTAGTCGCACTCTTGGCTACTGACAGCCGAGAGTGTGACCAAGAGGCTATCAATAACAACTGATCTGCATTCATGAAAATGCCACTAACTGAGGGATGATGTGGATGCTCATAATATCTGGCAACAATTTCACACAACAGGTTTTCTAAAAGTGGCCTCGCGATTTTCCCATGAGAGTTCGAAAACATCCGGCACATCGTGTACATTTTGTCTTTTGGGTAATTCTCTTTTGGAGGAAAGGAAAACGTTTTAAATTCAGATTATACATAATATTGCCCTCTACAGAAAAAGGTTCCATATCACACTTTTTCCTCTGGTTCTCTCAATGACTGTGGTGTATCCATATCTGTGGTGGTGTACTTTCTACCTCCACTGAGTTCGCTGACATGACCTGTTGAGATCCTCTTTTCCTGCGGTTCAGTGTTACCGTGCTGATATTTTGTTGTTTCCTGGGAACCCAAGAGCTCTGGGTTGCTTCACAAGGCATTTCTCATTAATGTTTTTTTGCCCCTTCAATACAGGCGATATATAGTTTGTTTGTCTGTTTGTTTTGTCAGGGGGTGGGGGGGTGGGGGGTGACAGTCATAGAAAACTTTCACATGATCACCATGGCCTTGTTGAAGGTTCAAACACAGCCTTCCAGAAAGTTCCTCCATGGTAATACAATGCAAATCAAACAGAACTGTGTATATTTCTTGAAACCGGCTGGAGTTGAAAAAGTAAAAAAAAACTTTATTAATTCAAATTGAAATCAATGGTACTGATTAGGATTGGGCAGAATCAAGGTATTACAGTATACCGGGGTATTTGGACATTGCGAAGGTATGATTTTCAATACCGTCGAAAATAAAGACGTTCCTCCTTTCTATTAAACTGATACGATGTTGTATTGAGGCAGGGTGACCAGGCGTCCCACTTCGCGATGTACTGCACAGCATTTTGACCCTTCGTTCCGCATCCCGCATATCGAGATAATGTCCCGCTTTTTCATTGGTCATTTCATTTTCAATTGTCAGAAATAAGAACACTGCGTTCTTTTACCTGCCCGGCACATGAGCCGCTTATGCCGTTGCATCATAGTTTCTACTCAATTTAACAGCGCTAAGTGAAAAGGACCAGCTTGGCTCATAAAAATGCAACCCAGCAAAGCTTTTCTAAAAACCTGGCTTTCTTCCAATCACCGAAAAGAGAGCAGTGAAGGCGGTCATCAAGAGGTTCAATCAAACTGTGCGGCCGTGGGACCTGTGAACTCCGCGACTACGTCACAAAAAACAAACTTGAACAAACTTTGCAGATATGAAGATAAAAGCTATCAGGCGACGTCATGGCCACAAAGAATGGAAAATGTTTTTATTTTAGTAAAGAATGGGCTGCAACATATTCCTAGGTTTTCTTACTTAATCTTTTCCAGTTTAGAAATGGTAAAATTATATTAGCCCTCTCGTCTCCGCGTTTTATGCTTCCGAGCGATATCACATAGGACTGCTCTAACACTGCGAACGACTTGGGTTTACTGACAGCTTGAGAATCAGCCGTTGGTTAATCGGCCAGTGGTTGTCTAAATGCCCTAGTACTTTTACGACTATATGATGAATATCGATTCCATATGAGCATTTACTTTTTCACATTGTACAGGTTACTTTCATTTTCTTTTATTCTATAGGCTATAGTTGTGTACGAGGGAGGGAATGTTGATGGCCTAACTGGCGTGCTGTGGAATCGACTAGAGGACAAAGTGTAGGTGTATATGAGCCAAAAGGCAGAGTACAAATGTTTCTTATTCAGTTAGATAATTATAGTTACAGTTATATCAAAGTTTTAGGTCACCTCTCGGGATTGGTAACATGTCCCACATAGTCCCACACAAACTTACGACTTGTCCCACATTTGGTTTATTTGTATTTGGTCACCCTACCCCATGGTAATTATATTTTGTGTTCTGTGAGGAAGTGGAGTGGTATTGTTGAAATAAACAAAGAGTGATCTTTTTAACTCTTTGACAAGGAGTCGTCTCCAACTTCTGTCTCTGACTTCTCTGACTGCTATCACCAGCAGCTCAGCTTTTATGATTTTTTTCTTTCTTTTTTTTTTTTTTTTTTTTTTTTACACAATTACAGTCATATGCCATGTACTCCGGTGAAATGTCCAGAAGGTATGATGGTATGAAAAAAACTGACACCGCCCAAGCCAAGTACTGATCCGATGGAGCGGTTTAGTTCACGGCCACAGTGACGGGAAGCATGTTGTGAAGCAGCTCTCTGGAGGACTGTGATTGGTGCAGACCATCTGGTGCCATCCTTAAACTAACGCTCCCGTCACCCGTGCCCGGATCAGCCCGGCAGTCCCTCTGCGTGGGGCGGATGGCCACGATGAACTGCCTCTTGAAAGTCTCGCTCAGCATGATATAGAGCAGGGGGTTAATGCAGCTGTTAGCGTAGCCCATGCTAATGGCGATGTTGTAGGCGTAGAGGAAAGCAAAGCTGGGTCTCTGGATGGCAAGGTGGGCCAGCTGTAGGATGTAGTATGGAGCCCAGCAAATGAAAAAAGCCAGACAGATGGCCACGGCCATCCGCATGACCTTTCTGGTCCGAACCCGCAGGTTTCGTGGGGGCAGTGGTGCCACAGTGGCAGCCATGTTCTGCAGGATCTTGAAGAAGACAACGCAGATGACCACCAGCGGCAGGGCAAAAGCCAGCACAAACTGGTAGAGCGTGAACCAGTAAGTGTCCGTCGCCGGGTTGGGCAGGAGCAGGGCGCAACCCACCGAGCCATCGCGTAAAGGCATCAGCCCAGCGTACATCCACACGGGAGTGATGGAGACCAGAGACAGCAGCCACACAAGTGCCACCATGACCCCCGCCATGCGGGGAGTCCGAACATGGTTGAAGCGGATCGGGTGAACGGTTGCTAGGTAACGGTCGAGAGTCATCACGGTTAAAATGTAGGTGCTCACGGTCTGGCTGTTGGAGTCCAGGGCGGTGATGACCGTACACATGGTGGCGCCGAAACACCACGACCCGTTTCCAAGCAGCTGGTGGATGAGGAAAGGCATGCCGAGAAGGAAGAGGAGGTCCACAATGGACAGACTGAAGATGAAGATGTCAGGCACGGTTTGCTGGGCCCGGAACTTTGTCTTCTTGACGATGGTGTAGATGACGATGCAGTTGCCGATGATGCCCACGAAGCAGATGATGCCGTAGATGCTGGGAAGGAGCACGTTATGGTACGGCTCATCAGGCTCTGCGGGGTGGTACATAAGGAACGTGTGGAGAAGATGGTGTCACAAATGCATGGCTAACCCCCCCCCCACACAGCCCAATATACATGGCGCATTAACATCTGAATCCATTTCTAAGACGTAGTTCTCATAAAAGGCTATGGAAACTGATTTTAAAAATATTTGCGGGTTTTTTTTCTACGTTTTTCTAATAGAGTTGGCGGTAAGCTGTGAATAAAAAAAAATCTTGTGAATTACGTGTTGTGACATTTTGTGTCACATCTTGTGAATATGGTCTTCCATCTTTCCCTTTTCATCGAAGTCTGTTTAAGTAGATTACTCCACCACACAATACGATGCAAACTGGATCAACCTGATGTCACCTGTGCCATTAAACGTAGTGGTTAAAGGAGAACATTTACCTGCATACTCGTCCAGAGATGAGTTCGTCCGAAGCGTTGAATTCCTACTGGTGTCGATGCTGAAATCCATGTTCGTTTGGGTAATAGTTCCTGGGGAAAACTATGACGCCTGAGAGATAAGAGGTAAAATATGGCAGAGGTAAAAGAAAGGGCGAACGGATTGCAATAGACGAAAGATCAAACCAATAGACAAGAAAGCACAAAGAAATGAAATACAGGAAATTCTGATTTCCCTTAAGGACTACACATATTTCAAATATTGAAATTTGCACGAAGGAGGATATGTGTTTAAATGACTTTTCTTAAGATGAATTTGTAGTTTTAAAAGTTAAACTATTTTTTCCCGCAGTGAAGCTCTTGTCAAAGACGCCACTTACCTCATCTGTCACATGTTTCAGTTCTTCAATGATGGCTTGAGATGTCTTTCGTTTGGCGACCCATCTGATTCAGCTCTCATAACTGGTTCCCATTAAATTTCATTGTCTTTCGTTTATTATTCAGTATGACGATCTTCTTTTTTTCCTTCTCTTAAATCAGTTTTAACATATTTCACAAAATTCCCCTAGGGATGCTGTGACAGGTGTGTTCTATATTTCGTCCAGTCTGTCCATGAAGTTTTTCTCATGTCATTAAATAAATAAATAAACAAATCTACGATGAAAACTAGCTGAGCTCCTTATTTTGTCGGTTAAATGAATGCCGAAGGCTCTTCGGACAGGTAGGTTTCATTCGTGTGATTTCGTTCCGAGGAAAAAAAAAATGCTATCGCATCCAAAAGAAATGTCATACGCAGTCTCCTGGCTTGCCTGTGAGCCGAGAGTGAAGACTTGCGTTGACACTCGAAGTCCACCTGAAAAATACAGCGGTTAGCTGTTCAGCCTCGCCGCGACCAATGGAAAATTGGAGATATGTGACGTGAGGCGCGCTACTGTGCGCCCACCTCAATTTGAGCAGAAGTGCTTTACAGATGGATTGAGCTGGAACCGGGGGTTAAAAGTGAATTGTTCATACACTCTCAGTAACGACGGAGAGTGCTCTTATATTCATGATAAGCATCTGAGAACTGTATTGGAGAAAAATAAAAAAAGTCAGTAGGTTTGAATTGTTTCTGATTATGATGTACCTCTCCTATAAACCAAAAAGGGTCTGAGAGACGACTGAGATGACAAGACCAAAGTGCATTTTATAATGTCAAACAGTTGACTAAACTGTTTCTTTGAAGCTTTTATGCTGACTGAAAATCAGCCGAAGCTTGTAGACTGACAGTTAAGTTCTTCCCTCAGCCATTGCTTATGGCGTTTGCGTCTTCAGGGTAACCAAGACAACAACACACACAGTCACCCCCCCCCCCCCCCCCCCCCCCCAACCCACACAAACAGAGTTAGATGAAATAAGAACAGGCAACTAGCTACTGAGGTTATAACCTTTTATAAAAGACAGGTAGGTCTGTGATATAACTTTGTGTTGATACTGTCAGTCAGTGCACAAGTTCACCACATGTATCATATGAAAACAACACCAGAGGCCCAAAGCACCAGTTACAAGTAAATAGAACAGTCCATCAAAACTCCAAGCACTAGATCAATCAAAACAGGGCCGCAGGCGAGAAGAGCGTAGTAGACTAAGGGGCACAGCTAAGGGGCAGGAATCATATACAGGACCATCTGCAAGGAATATGTGTTGGGTGCTCCCAAGTGTAAAACCGAGACACTGCAAAGTGTATTTGAAAACAACAGAACCTGAGGCCCCCCTTGGGGCTTTCAGATCTGGACAGATAAACAAGTAATGCCTCACCCAACTGGATATAGTGATAATAGATAAGGAGCAGCAAACAGCAGTGGCGATAGACTTGGCAATCCCATGCGACAGTTATATCAAAAAAAGAAGGAATGTGAGAAGCCAGAGAAATACCAGGGATTGTAGGTGGAATTAGAGTGAATGTGGAAAGTGAAAACTAAAGTAGTCCCACCGGTGGTAGGAACACTCAGGGCCTGGACCCCCAGTGCCGGAAAAGTGGCTCCAGCACATCCTAGGCATCCTAGGCATGACAACATCCAGTCCAGTCAAGAAGAGAGTAATCCCAAGAAAAGCTAAAATGCTGTGTTGTGCCCTCAAATTCCCAGGCCTGTGGTAGGAGGCCTGAGACTTAGGAAGATACCACCCACCAGAAAGAACAAGAATGTGATAAAGAATACGTCCATATGTTACCATACAGTTTTCTCTGTGCCTTACTTTTTCCCCTTATCTTATCAAACTTCAGTAGCCTCTTAGTATTAAGTGCTTTGCAAACTTTATAGTACAAATGATAAACGATAACGGATGTCACTCTCACTGTTCTCATTACTTGTTTAACAACTCTGTCCTGAACTGGAGCTGTGCATATATGGCAGCCTATGTTGCATCAGAGGTCCTCTTTGAAACTATTTAATTGGAAGTGTATATTAGAAGGCATGTTCTCTCTGCAATCTCTCTGCAATACCTGAAACTCGGTTCTCGATTACCTCTCTGCACAAGCTATATATTGTCTAAATGCTGAGCAGATTATTGGAATCACTGCATTGCATACGTTATCGCAATTCTGTTTGAAACAGTTTAACTGCACATACATATCGACGACGGTTTCACTAATGTAGATTTATTAAATTTAATTGTTATGAGTAATGGGCTACCGTTCTAAGTCTAACATTATGTTCAGACGCATAATCACTCAATTACCATAATCAACGGAATCACAGGAGTGAATAAAGGATTGGGGTTTAACCAGAAGATGTCGCTCTTGTATATAGGTTGAGGGTAGAGGCACCCTTGCAGCTCATGGAGTGGATTTGCACGTTTTTTGTTGTTGTTGTTGTTGTTGTTTGTTTGGTTTTGGTTTTGTTTTAGCATTGAACAGCATCAGTTTTTGTTACTTCTTTATTTTTCTGTTACTGTTTTAAAATTAAGAACATCCTGACTGGTGTCAAAGACGGTTTATTTTACGCTCCCCACGCTGTTATCCATAGGCAACACCATGTGGCCAACGGCAAAAAGGTCCAAACAATCTTCCTGACACAGCATCCCTAACATGACGTTTGGTACATTTCCGTTTAGTCGTTCGAATGAAAAAAAAAGGCATACAAATATTTTACTTAAGCTTTCTACCTAAAAACTGCCTAACATCTGACTTAACAGCTGTTGGGTAGTCCAGAGAGACAGTTAACAGGCGGTTTATTAAAATATTATATTGTCCGATATGCCTTTGTGATTTCGTTTAAAGAGCTCAGGTTTGCAACAGTGTATTTCAGATTACCCGTGGTTTAACAGTTAATTAAATTTTAGGAGCAAATTCCAATTTATTAAACGAAAAAAAGAAAACACTTTTACCAGAGCGTTAGCAAACTGATCATTTGATATTGATATTACCTATCATTGTGAATGTTATCATACAGACTTTTCCCCCTTTATCATCAAGGAACATAATTTTAATATCTCAGGCAACAGTGAATCTCAGGATAACAAACACGTTTTAACAGAACATGCATGTATGCTCACATTTTTTGTTCAGATTATAGTGTTTTGTTATTATATTTTAAACCAAGTTTTTTCAGAGATGTATTACTTAAAATCGCTAAGATGTCAAGGAGAGGTTAAGTATCTAACATATGCCTTGTATTTGATGCAGAGATCAACTACTCTGCGGACCTCAGTATCATGTCTACGAATCCTTTGTTAAGGAAGGAAAATTGGACCTTTGAGGCCCGTTCGTGTGGGAGGATGCGGAAATAAACAGCGCGAGTTAGTAGCACAACAGCAAGCTTTCATAATTTTGAAGGCAAAACGTACTCATTAAGTTCTCACAACAAGCGAAAGAGTTAAAATAACACTAAAGTGGGCTTTAAAATAAAAAAGAAAGCTGTACGGGGGTTTCAGTTCACGTTCGTTTGGTTTTCTGGGAGGGGTGAGTTTGTTTCTTAATAAGCTACATAGATCCACGTTAGCTTGCTTAGCTAGCTCAAAGCAGAAACGAAAACGTTTGTCAGTAGGCTAACTAGCCAGAAAGGCCAGACTTAGCCTAGCAACACGAAACCGCATTGGAAACCAACAAACCCGTCTAACAGTTTGTTAACAGTTAGCTTATAATTCGTGTGTAAGTACGCGGTTTAGTTCTTTTTAACTTAATTAACGGATGTAACGTACATTAGAAGAGATAATTGAAATTTACAGCCATGTTTCGTTTTTGTTGTTTTTGCTCGTTTGGTAGCGTTCAGTTATAAGGTAACGCTGACAAAATAACATATTTGCATTTAGGTCATCCTGTAACATGCGAGGTATTTAACTTTGCATAAACTTTGTGTATGTAATTTAACTTCTGGGAAAAATAACAGTTGTAGTTTTTCGTAGGTATTTTTGTATAGGAATGCATACACGCTCTGAGAAGAACATTTTGTGGTTAAATTTACATTTTGTTGAAGGACTGTTAGCGAGTTAGTAAACACATTGCATTGCACTAGATAAGAACTGTTGACAAGAAGTGTTTTATTTGCCCTGAACTGGTCTGTGGTTTCGTTTTGAAATATCTGTAGAAGAGGTAGCTAAATTTAATTGTTTAAAAGATGCTTGGCTACATTTCGAATGCATGCCCTACAGACGATGACGTTATCTTGACTGGAGTTTTGCTCGGCCTTCCGAAGGTTGTCAAATACAGGAGATCTATTGGTTTAACACCAGACTGACTAAAGCTTATTGGAGTTTTGCGTTGATTCTGTTTTCTTCCATTGGACCATTACTCCTGTTTAGTGTCATCTGATTGGACAGTCGTTGATAAATGCCAAATTTAATTGGCCCGCAGAAACGTCAAACAGTTGATTTCCTTCCTCTTTATGGGGGAGCGTTTGCTGTTGCACTCTAGTCATATCGTGGGGCGCGGTCCAATAAACGAGTTTCTACTCTGAAGCAACGGCTTTAAAATCAACTTGATCAAAGAAATCATTATAGCTGACTGCCCCGATTTGTGTAAACCGTTTCTTTTGCTTGCAGGTACCTTACTGTGACCTTTATGTAAGGATCTAGACGCAGGACGAGCGGGTCAGAGACAGGAGGAGAGACTCGGACCGACCAATCGTAGTATCCAGGATCTGGGCTCTTTATTTTTGAGACGTCTTTTGTCTCATCTGATCTACAAGCGAGGAGTAAAACCAGCCAGTTACATTTGCAACGTATTCAAGTACCTTCTTCACTCGTAGAGATCTGTCACACAGAAATCATGGAAGCCATCGCCAAGTACGATTTCAATGCAACTGCGGATGACGAGTTAAGTTTTAAACGTGGGCAAATTCTAAAGGTAAATACGACAACAGTGTCCTCTAACGTGTTGAAAGCGCTTGTAGGTGTCTTGTTTTACTGAGCTGTTGCATGCATTTAGTGTTGTGCAAGATTGTCGGTGTTTCTAAAATCACCTCCTTGATTTTAAACCCGGTCCGTGCGCTGATTTGTCTTGTGTGTATTCCTGTAATGCGCCTTTGTGTACTTAGACGTAGTGCTATTTACCAAAGGTTACGGAATCTTCAAAAACGAGCTCCTTTCGTATTCGTCTTAACAGCAGCCGGGCCTATCTTGTACACTGATCAAAAATTCAAGGAGTTTTTTGGGGTGTGATTGTAAAATTGTGTCTGTTATTATCTGCAGTGTTATGATGCTGTGTTATCATGTGTGATATGGGGGGGGGGCACATCTGTGCGTATTATTAACACCATGTGCCTCTTCTGCTATCTAATTTCAAGGAAATGTTTGGCATAGGTTTTCAAGGGAAAATTTCAAGATCTTATCACCTTCTCCACAGCGAATTACAGCAGCCCTTGCACCATTTGCACTCAGCTGTAGCTCAGTGATGCTCTGTAACATGTTAGTTCATCTCTCACTGTGGTGAGCAACGCATGACCACGTGTGACTCCCGAAAACCACCTGACACCCAGTGTGACAATGTAACCTTCACATGTAGATGTTTGTTTAGTAGGGTCAATTTCTTTTGAAACCTTTGACCTCTTTTCAGCAACTGTTTGTGGATGGCGTGTGTGCCAGACTAGTTTGTATAGACTTTTGTGGTTTTATTTTCTTTCTTTCTTTCTTTCTTTCTTTTTTTCCTCTGAGCCAGTTGAGGGAGGGATTTCTGAGCAGAAAGAATGGGATGCATTTAATTTCGCCGCTGTCTTTCATATCTCGACGCTAATCTTCACGGCCGCATCTCTTAATCCGGCAAGACCTGGAGGCTGTACGTCATTGGTCAGATTATGCAAAGCCTTACTCGTGCTCTCTCTCTCTCACTCTCTCTCTCTCTCTCTCTCTCACTCACTCTCTCTCTCTCTCACTCTCTCCCTGAAAAGAGTTTAGGCTTCCCCCCCCCAAACGGGATTGTAAGATATCTTGTAAAAGCTACGAGAAAAGGTTTTCAGCGTTCAGAGATTTAAACGTAATCATTATAATCCTTATCCGGCGTATCAGACGTAGGCGATATAAAGTTCTCAAACACGCTACATCCATCACTTTGAGTTATCTGCTCTCTCTTTGAAATAAAAGATTTTTCTTATGAGGAGAGGTTTAAAGAAGAGGTGAGGTAAAGAGGATGAAACAAATAGCACTCGCTTGTTTGTTTGGTTTTTTTTTTTAAGTCTAGCATTCTGAAATCAGATTTATCATTCAGAAAAGATTATAGTGGGCCCTGAATGTATAATGCAAACTAAGCACCCTGGTGTATGGTGTGGTTTTTTTTTTTTTTTCAATCTGAGGGGTAAGGTTTGCATAACACCGAAACATTATTCTAATTTCACTGAAGTCTATGTTGGTTCACTGCCTTACAAAACTCAGATTGTTGAATCGTTTATGATGGCTATTCAAATAAAAACAACCCAGTAACATTTATCGAAGCCATCAGCATTTACCAGTGAACAGTAAGAAACAAAAGATTACTGTAGGCCTACTGGAGGGTACCAGTTACTCCAAACTCCCTGACCAAGACGGCGAGCAAACGGTACAAGTGCACTAGCAAAATTCGTTACGATTGCGCAGTTTTATCACCGTCAGAGAGAATATGGGAACATTGGATAGAACATAGCAACAGGGGCCAAACCACCGTCACTCGGTGCGTCTGCTCAGGCCTGTCGCTCTCCTTGTTTTGTGTCATAACAGCGATGTGTTGATGGCCAGCAGACTCTTGCTGTGTGAGGCATGTGGGCTGTGACCCTTACTCCACACTCATCATCAGTTCATTGGCGTTTCTTGTGGAAACCTGCTGTAAAGGAAGCAGCGTCGTACATATTTGAATAATTCTCTACACCCACGGGGCTGCAGGGGTGATGTCAAATGCACTTTGGTGTTAATTCCTAACGCTTCTTTCTTTCTGTCTTTCTTTCTGGTTTTGTGTTAAGCGTAGCATTGTCTGCGTGACTGAGACCTTTTTCAGAAATGCTCAAACTGACGTTCGCCGTCAGTCGGTCTAAATCGAGTCTCGTAAGCCAGGCACATTGTCAATCAGGTTAAAGATGCCGACAGGTTATAGTCCCCCCCGCCCCAGCTTATGACCAATGACAAATAGCACATTGGACACTAATCAAGTTTACACTGTTCCCTTCTTAAGAGAACTTTATTAGGGGTTTTTCCTTGGCCTAGGGACACTTTAGCTCTTACAGCCTTCAGCAGTGTGTACGTCACATCTGACAGAATCACCTTTGACCCTCTCGCTCTCCTCTCTTCTTCTTCTTCTCCTTCTTCTTTTTTTTTTTGTTTTGTGTTCATTCCCAGCTCTTCTGTCTTTCTCTCCTCTCTCTTGATTATGTAACCACATTTTGACATCAAAATGAAAGACTCGGAGGCTTGGAAGAGTCCGCCATTTGAGTTTTTTTTCTTGCCTGTGCTTTCATGAGGAAGTGATTCTATTAGATCCATTAAAAAAAGAAAAAAAAGACCAAAGTCTTGATCTCACTGCATGGGTACCGGGGAGAATTGGCCAGACAGCAGATAGAGATAAATGGCACGGTGCTTATTAAATTTGCATAAATGTGGCGAAATAAGATTTCTTTCATTTGCTCAGCCAGCAGTCTTCTGTGAATTTGGGACAGTTTTTTTTTCCGCTCGGGTAAAGGAAGAAACTTCAGAAATGTATTTTTTTTTTTTTTTTTTTTAATCCCCACCTCTTCTACATGTTCTCCCGTTGATCAGATCCTTTAGCAGAAACAGGAGTCCTAACGGAATGTGTGGAAGGAAAGGAAAAATGTAACGTGGGCTGTGATTGGTCGGTGCTTGCTGGCACTATGAATATGAAGTAAATCAGTCATTTAGTGCTTAAGCCTGAACCTAGGCTTGGATGTGTGTAGCAGAGTAAGCTGCTTTTGCTGTTTGTTAACTGCTGTGAAAGGGCATGGAGTTTTTCTTTTCTTTTCTGAAACAGCGAAGCATCTTAGACAGCTGTCTTGTCTCCTAAAAAATATCATCTTTTGCTTCCTTTTTAACTTGAAGCCCTTCTAAGCCTATGAGCTTGCGACTTTTTTTTTTTTTCCGAGAACTGATGTCACTGCTCTCAAATCTTGATGACATCAAGTGTAATTTCAAGCCAGTAAGCAAATGTTTGTGTAACATCCCTGAGGTTCCCTTGTGTGAGGCTACAATGTTACACAAGAGAATTGTTCCTGACAGGACGCTAAAACCACTTGGCCGGTTTTGTTGTCGTCGTTGTTGTTGTCGTTGTTGTTGTTGTTGTTGTGAAATCAAACACTGTAAAAGTGAAGACGTAAGCTTGAAGTGTCTTCTCTTATGCTGTCTAGTCTTGTGCTCTGTGGCTGAGCGTTTTCCTTGCATAAGGCTTTGCGGGTGAAAATACGTGGAAATGGGCCTCAAAACCATACATAACAACCCAGAGACGACCGTAACCAAACACTCATGCTAGCGCTCCTTATGGAGCTTGACTCCTCAGACAGAGATTTTTATATCTATTTTTATACATATATTCAGACCCACTGTGACTAAACTGGATCTGATCTCTGCACAACAGAACGTCAGACTATTAGCATTACCTACAGTTGATATGAGTTTGCCCTCAAAACATGCCCTAAAGATCAGTTCCCAATCAACACCAAAAAGGAGGCCGCGCAGACCTCAAGCCCTTGGCTCTACTCTGTTTGTGTTTGTGCCACCGCTGAATGATATGTGCCAAGCATCAAACGAGTCACACCATTTTAGAGTTGCTTAGGTCCAACCAGAACTGTGGCCAAAACTGGCTGACTTCATCACTCTTACTAAACGCAGTGGAACGTTCAGTTAGCGTCACCCACCAGAAAAGAGGGAAGAGGTTGCCAAGCTGTTGCTCGTCGGTTTTTGTTGGTAGTAACATCGCTGCACAGTTTGCCACACTCCTGCTATGTTTATACCTGCTAAGCTTTTAGGGGTGGGCTGCCTTCGTAATGACACCATTCATTCACGCTTAATTCCTAGCCTCAAGGCTCAGTTAGGGAGTGATTCATCCTGATTGCTTCATTTAGTCTTCTCTCATCGCTTCAGCGTAAAGCGAGAAACAGCTGGTCCAGACCATCCGCAGCCCCGGGGCACCGTCCTGGAGACAGCGTGCAGATTTTTTCTGTCTTTTTTTTTCTCTTCTGTCGTCATTGTTGTTGCTTAACGTGCACTGCCACTGTTCTGTCTGCCATGTCTCACCCCTCCCATTGTTCTTAGAAGTCTAGTCTCATCAAAGCATCATACTTATCTGGGCTTGCACATTGGATTTTTAGTTCTAAGAACACAGAGATAGCCCCTCCCACCTACTGTGAAATCTTGATGACATCATCACTAGTTCTGGCAAACAGCGGTAAGGTGCTTTGCTCAGTTTGTTACCTGTAATCTACTGTAAATGGTGTGTTTGGGACCGGTAGGAATGCCAGATGAAAATATGATTCTTAAAAAAAAAAAAAAAAAAAAAATTTAAAACTTGTTAAAAGACACGGTTCATTCACAAACAAAACTGGTCAAAGGTGCCTGGAAGGAGTTTGCTGTGTAGAGTTGCGCAAAGCCAAGTTCAGTCCATTGATGGATTGGTCTAAGCTATGCTAATGTTTTCGAAGCTCAGTCCAATCATGGGACGGTACTGTATGTATGCTACCTTATACGAACCTTAAAACGCGTCAGTAGCACGGTCCAGTATTAGGATAGCACTGGTTATGATAAACTGTGTTGTGTCTAGAGTCAGAATTTGTTTTTCGCTAACTGTGCCGAGTCAAGCTAAGCTAAGTGCAGCCCTGTACTGGAAGGGTGCTTGAGACAGCTTCAGGTCAGGAGGCTCTTGCCTTTGATGCACCTGTGCGCTGTCAGTGTGAGTATCACAGTGATGATGTCGTAGACCCCAGACAGAGGTAGACAGCTGAATGTGGCATGAGGTAAGTAACAGCATTAAAGCCCTTATGCAGCAGGGCCAGTGGCTCTCATCCAAGGATTTTTATAGAAAAGTTTTGTGAGAAACTCCTTTTTATCTGTCTCTCTCTCTCTCTCTCTCTCTATGCATACACTTAGAAACCAGAGTGAAACGCTCTTTAAAATTGATAGTGGTACTCCATTAGTCGGTACTTATCTCTCTCTCTGTGTTTCTCTGTGATTTTCCACTCTAGGTGAGTGGGACAGGATAGAACAAGCCCTCTTCTCTCTTTCCCTCTCTCTCTCTCTCGCTCTCTCTCTCTCGCTCTCTCTCTCTCTCTCTCTCTCTCGCTCTCTCAGCCACTTTGTCATGTTAAGTTTAGCACGTAGCCTTAGCCGTGACAGACCAGTACAGTCTTGAGTCATGTGGTCTGAACTCTTCAGTTTTTCTCTCTCTTAGTTTGTGTCTCCCCTTGTTTTTACTCAATTTAAAAAAAATGTGAGAGGGGAAGCTATTAAGAGTGTGTAGTGTACTGTTTGTCCAAAGCACGTAACAACAATAATAATAATAAATAATAATAAACAAGTAAACTAATGTTGCAGTATGGTCACATTTCCCAATACAGTGAGTAATCCCACACACAGTGATCCATATCGGAATGCGGGAGCTGTCTCATCATTTTCCTCGGAACTGTGGTCATGCTTTGGGGGGGGGAAAAAATGAGGCATGTTGTTTCATATTTAGTGCCTTCAGGACTGTTCACGAAAATCTGAAGACGTCCAGGGACACCCTCATTCCTGTCTGGAGTCTCGCTGTCTGTGGAGTCTCACTGTCTGTGGAGTACCACGGGGAGTGTTCTCTGCATTGGCACTGTCTGCATGCGGGCCCCGCTTCAGAAAAAATAGACTCCATCATTATTACTAAAACTAAAAACATTAAAAAAGAAAAGCCTTGCTGTATATGCCATATATCTGATGAATGAGTAAATATACCGGTACTGACTTTAAAGTACAGCAGGAGACAGTGACTTCATGCTTCAGCCTCGAATAGGGAATGACTACTGTTTTATCACTAAATGTCAAAGTTTTCCTCTCAGGTGAGGTGTACTACTGTACAAATTGTCCAGTGCTGTTATATATAGACGAATGGTCAGGTTCCTTAAATGTTTCACAGACGCTAGAGCTTTCCATCTCTTCCAGTGCCAGGCGAGGTTTATCTCTGCACAGATTTGAAGAGGACTGGAGAACAGTTGCCTAGAGCACCGTTTCCACGTTTGGAAATCCTCGCGTCTTTACCCGTCGTCTCGAGGGCAAATCGCCAGCCGACCCGTTCGCGTTTTTCTTACACCGCTTCTCGAACACGGGCGCGTTCCCAAAAGTTCCTTTTCCCTGTTTCACAGAACAGACGCTCGTAGGACTAAACACGGTAAAGGCCCCATTTGCATTGGAAATGTAGCCGGTGTCCCAGCGGAGAGGGTCAGACTGGTTTTTTTGGCTTTGATCAGCCAGCGTTTGGGATAATCGTTGTGACAGTTTGAGGATGGCAGTCTCTTTTTCGGAGCCTCTGGATCGGGGAAGTCCGTCCTCCCATGTTCTTAAGGTCCCAGAGGGGAGATTTAGCCATCATTCATGGAGAATATGGACTTGAGTTAACTATTCATGATCTACTCCTGCTGAGTGACTCAGTAATCGACTCACTGAGAGAGTGACTTTAAAACAGAAAAAAAAAAAAAACAACTTTTTACTTTGAAAAGAGAAAATTCAGGTCTCTCAAGAGTCTCTCTTTTCCTTCAACCCTCTTGCATGTGTATCTGGCATGATGCTGAACTTAGCAGAGGCACTTATGCAACAGACAGCTTCTTAATGGCTGTTTGCGTAGTCTGTGTTTCTGCCTGCCTTGGAAGTCGCTTTGAATAAAAGCGCCTGCTAAACAAGTAAATGTAATTGCAAATATGATGCTAGTATTTTTAAGGAAGCCACAGAATGCCAAGTGTGTTTGGTCTTTGGAAGTGGATGTATCTGTCTGTAAAGTCTGGAGGTGTCTGGAAAGTCTGGACGTGTCTGTAAAGTCTGGACGTGTCTGTAAAGTCTGGAGGTGTCTGTAAAGTCTGGAGGTGCCTGTAAAGTCTGGAGGTGTCTGTAAAGTCTGGAGGTGTCTGTAAAGTCTGGAGGTGCCTGTAAAGTCTGGAGGTGTCTGTAAAGTCTGGAGGTGTCTGTAAAGTCTGGAGGTGTCTGTAAAGTCTGGAGGTGTCTGTAAAGTCTGGAGGTGCCTGTAAAGTCTGGAGGTGTCTGTAAAGTCTGGAGGTGTCTAGCACACGTCGGGACCGCTTGGTTCCCAGTTCCATCACTTGACCAGGGTCCACGACCAGTGTCGTAGCCTGTGTTTGTCAAGACGCAGGCTCCCACATCATTCGCCCGATTTTAATGTTTGAAATAGGACGCTATTAATATCCTTGTCAACACACAGGTCATGGTGTTTGTGTGTGTGTGTGTGTGTGTGTGTGTGTACTGACCAAGCTGCAGAATGTTGTGTCGTAACCAAAACCACGTCAGGCCTGTTTCTCAGAGTCGGACTTGCGTCACAGTCTCTGTTCTCAGATTTTTAATCTTTCAAGCGAAGCGCTGAAATTTTAAAAGGAAATTTTCCGAACATTTCGTTTCATCACCACGGTCAGTATCTTGCTCTTTGGAGCCTTTTTTTTTTTTTTTTCCCCTTTACGGGTTCATTATTTGGAAATCTTTGGCATGAGCAACTCGAATGAAGCGCTTACGTACATATTCAGCTGTGGTCTGTCACCAGCAAACACTGACAGTGCTTTCATCAAACAACAAAGCCGTTTTTTTTTTTTCTTCTTCTTCTTCTCTCTCTCTCTCTCTCTCTTTTTTTTTTTTTTTTTTTAATTCCCTCTGTCCTCTTGTGCACCCGTTTTGATGGTCTTTTAAGTTCAAACTGAATTATTCAGGCACTGTTTAGTTTGTCTAGAACTTTCTCATCAAACTTAAAACGTCCCTGAGAGCTTCCGCTGCCTCAGGCTGTCATCCCGGTGTCAGACCTCCAGTTTTTACCTCTAATCATGTTTAAGTGTGTGTCTCCGTACATGCGTGTAGGCTGTGTCAGCCTTTTTGTGTTTTTTTTTTTAAAAACAACCCACAGAAACAGTTGTGGCATCCTAGTGTGTGCATATGTGTGTGTGTGTGTGTGTGTGTGTGTGTGTGTGTGTGTGTCAGTTTCACGCAAACCCCCCACCCCTTTTTTTTTTTTTTTGCGAGGAGAATGGTAACGCCGACTCATTTGTGTGACCGCGCCTTCAAGAGAACATACCGTGTGTGTCTCAGTGTGTGTGGCATTCAGTGTGATGGAGGGGGACATTTTTGTTGGGTAGCCACCCCCTTTCCCCTAAACCAAATCTGCTTTTGGTCCACATTTCTCACACACACACACACACGCCCACACACACAGTCCCCCTAACAGAAGCATTAATGCATTGCACTCTACCTGCTTTTGCATGTCGCCTCATCACTGACGGGGCCCGATGCTTGTCTGCCAGTGGCTGTCACCACCACCACACCACCCCCCCCCCCCCAGCTTTAAGTTGCTGTTTCTTTTTCTTCACCATATCCTTTTTTTAGAGTTCATTTTTACAGGGTGTTTTTTTCCAGCTGTCTCTTTGGTTCCTCTTTACCATGAAGACTTTTTGTGATTAAGGTGAAATGATCTTGTTCTGGGTATTCAGGCCCAGTGTAAGCCTCAGTTCCCGCTAATGATGATACTATGCTGCTATATTTATGTGTTAACACACACACATATATATATATATAAAGCATAATATATTTATGTGTGTGTGTGTAAAAATACTCATATACCCACATGTGCATGCAAGTGTATCCTTATCATACAATGCAAATCACTTCTAAAACAGATGAAGTTGCTTCTCAGTGGATCTGAATGAACCTGGACTTCGATATGATTTTCATGCCGATTTGTCCATTTATATAACACCCCCGCCCCCGACTGTCCCATCCTATCCCATGTCATCCTATCCCAATATCCCCACCCAACCCCCAGCTGAACGGATTTTGAGCAAGTTGGGCTGTGACATTCGCCATTTCTCTCGTTCTGCCATTAATCGCTTCAGACCACAACAGTTTAAGCCTTTGTTTGTCTTCTGTAAAGACAAGCTGCAGATACCCCCCCCCCCCCCCCTCCCCCCAAGAATAGAAACGGTTTTATAATCCTGACGGTGCAGGCGGGCAGACCCGTAGCTGCTCAGATATTTTTAAAACCGTTTCCTTCTACGTCATTCCAATATTGATTTTTCAGTGACTTTTAAAGCAGCAGTAACAGATTAATAGTGTTTTATTACCAAGTTTTCCGCTTGGCATGCCGCGTGTCGAGTGATTAATGAACAGCAAAGTTTTGCGTCCGTTTCCTGTTATGGATTTGTCCTTTTCTGCATGGGTTTTAATCTGCGTTCATTAACAAGTTAGGCAAAAAGAAAAAAAAAAAAGAGTTGTTTACATCTGTCTGTACAGTCTGTACATGTGTTTTGTGTTTGTAAACGTCTAAAGAGAAACAGACAACGGCTGTTCGTCTAGAGGAACGTCCAGCGAAGAAGAGTTGTGTGTGTGTGTGTGTGTGTGTTTTAATGTCCGCGCTCCTCCTGATACTGTACGGCATTGATATCTGATCAAATGCCACGAGGCTGTGGGCTCTTTGATCTTGACCACACACTGGTCTGGTATGTAAAACACAGGGTTCCTGATGAGCATCGCACTTTTCATCGCCTCGCTGAGCGTCAGCTGTCGCTTCAAACAAAGCAAATCCCCTCTCTCTCTCTCCCTCTCTCTCTCCCTCTCTCTCCCTCTCTCTCTCTCTCTCTCCCTCTCTCTCTCTCCCTCTCTCTCATCTCTCTCTCTCTCTCTCTCATCTCTCTGTGGCCAGGTCGTGCATTCATCTTTATCCATCCCCTTATTTACACCCCAACCCCACCTCATTGTCATTTAACCCCCCCACCCCCAAACCGCACACACACGGACACACAACCACACACACGCACACGCACATACACGTACGTCTACACGGAGAATTAAGTCGACAGTCTCGTTTTAACGGAATCAACAGCAGTGAAAGGTGTTTAGCACTGTGTGTCTCTTTGTCGAGTATGTGTGTGTGTGTGTATTCTGGTGTCTTATCAGCGAGTAACATGTCTAACAGAGCAGCCTCTGATCCTTCCTGTTTTTATTTGCAGAGTTCAACTTTTGCACAGCCTTTTTTTTTTTCGTCTCCTAATTTGTGAATATTTAAAAAGCCCTTATCGCGACCTGTTGACATTCTTCTGGCGGCCCACACATATAAAAATCGGGCCGAACATCTTCCATCAGCGTTTAGGAACTCCCAAGCTTTTCCCAGCGGCTGACGCAGATGGAAATTCTCCGGTGCGGAGATGCCGTCGGTTTTGAACTACGCTCACGTGGTGCAGAATCACGGCAGTCAAGAGGGAGAAGACAAACCACTCTCTCGAGGTTAAGGAGTCTTAAAATACACAGGTTTGCGCTCCGATCGGTCAGACGCGTCTGGAAGTAAGCGCTTTTGAATTTGCGCAGCGTTACAACTCTGTAGGAAATGTTAAAAAAAAAAAGGAAAAAAAAAAAAAAGAAGACAGGCTCTTAAGATCATCTGTCTTTCTTTGGAGAGCATTGTTCATACACTGCCTTAAGCAAACTCTACCTGACTCTGAAACATTCAGACTGTACGCGTGGTGTGTAAAAGGACCCACAAAACAGCGCAAGTCATGTCAGTTCCTTTTCTCTCCTTCAGAAAAGACAGAAAAAGAAAAGAAAAAACATATGTCAGTTGTCAAAACTGTGCATCATCATTTTTACTTCATTCAAAAAGTTGCAAGTAGACAGATGAGATCAAATAGTAATTGTGCCCAAATTTTTTTTTTTTCCCCTCCAAGCCACAGAAAGCCATAATTGGAGACGAAACTGAGGGACGTTTTTGTTTAGGTTTGGTTTTTGTTTTTTTTGTTTTGTCTTTAAACTGTTCTGTTGATGCTGTGCTTAATTTTTGATGTAAAAGTGTTGAATGAGGCCCAAACAGGCTCAGTGTGTGACTCTGCTCCGCCGTGTGCCAGCAATCTCATTTCCTGCTTAAATAAATACACTTCTCAACCTCTGTCAACAGATCTTTGATCTCTGCTTTCCTCTGTCTTTGTCTCTCTTTCTTTCTAATAGACTCTCTCTCTCTCTCTCTCTCTCTCTCTCTCTCTCTCTCTCTCTCTCTCTTTCTCTCTCTCTCATACACACACTTGCACACTTTTGCTCTGTCTGTCTCTCTGTCTGTGTTTCTCCCTTTCACGTGGCTTTTCTCTGTCCTGGACGCTGTACAGGTTTTTTCAGCACTCGGACCTAAGAGTTGGTTTGAGCGTAGAGGGGGAAAAAAATGTGTCTCTAAACAACGGACATTTTCTCTAAAGAACAGACATTGAGCCGTTACCACTGTGCCTCTTTACCCCATGTTTCTGTTTCCTTATTCCCCGCTGTTGTCATTAGAACTGTTTTATGACATACAAGTGGTGTGTTTTTCAAAAACACTCCAGTCAGGGGCGGTTTTTCCTCCTCCTCCTCCTCCTCCTCCTCCACCTCGTCTGTGAGAATGCTGGGAAATAGAACAGGGAGACCAAAGGCCACTGAGCGTGTGCACTGGCACTCCGGAGACTTCCGTGAGTGTGAGTTCACTGGTGCTTTCTCATCACCACTTTGTTCTCACTTCCTGTTTGGTGTGTCATCCACCTCCCCCCAGTGACTTCCTGTCTCCACGTCCATGCTTTCGGAGTTCACGCGCCCAAAAAACACACACACACACGCGAGCACACACACACACACACACACACACACAGGAGCACAGCTTTGTTTGGCTCTGCTTGTCAGAGCCACCACGTGGTCTTACCGTCACCTGTACCTTTTTTTCCCTTAAAATAACGTTTCTGTTACGCAGAGGAAGGTTATATTACATTGATAGGTCGTCTGTAGAAGTTTCAGTTTCATTACTTGGGCTTTAAACCCACCTTTTATACAGAGAAGATAAAATGATCTTTTCTATCGTTAACAAGCATCGTTTCCCGTGCGTGTGTGGATGTCGATTATGTTTTCGCTAAACTCAAATGGAACTTTCGCGTGTTAACCTCCAGTCTTTGCTAAGGTTCTCTCTCGGAAATGCACGGTTTAAGCTTCTGACATACCCGGCTGATCATGAAAAGGTCCACTTAAACGTCCAGTTTGTGATTGACCTCATACTTAAGAAAGGCATGGTTAAAAAAAAAAAAAGTACAGTTTGAATTTGTCGTCGGGTCGTTAGGGAGTACGCTTGGCAGTAAGGAGAGTGTATTGGGTGAAATGTGACAGTTACAGGCCTTCCTGCACTGTGCTCAGGCTGGCCCATGTGACCTGGCTGCTGTAGACCCAGTGCTCTGTGTGTGTCTGTATGTGATGTGTGGGGATATTACCGGTATGTCCCTCCCGTGTTTGCTCACTGTGTAATTTTAGCTCTTGATTATCCGTGCAGAAATTTGATAAGAGAATGCAGAACTGCGTGGCATGTCTGTCTGTGTGTGTGTGTGTGTGTGTGTGTGTGTGTGTGCGTACGTGTGTGCACGCACGTGCCTAACAAAGTTTTCTTGGCCCCCTGTAACTCCCAGAGGGAACACATCACATCCTCACTGATCATGCCGTTACTCTCCTTCGGCTTGACTCAACTTAACCAAAAGACCAAACTGCTGGAAGTTTTTCTCAGTCACAGACATCTACAGGGCATCTGTGTCTGTGTGTGTGTGTGTCTCAGTCACAGACATCTACAGGGCATCTGTGCCCATGTGAGTCCGTGTCTGTCTATCTCAGTCACAGACATCTACAGGGCATCTGTGTCCATGTGAGTCCGTGTCTGTCTATCTCAGTCACAGACATCTACAGGGCATCTGTGTCTGTGTGTGTGTGTCTCAGATGCTTTGTGGAGCATAGGACTGTCAGTAGCACAGGGATATGTCACTTAGCACTCAGAGAGGAGAGAGTGATGGGGAAAACCTTAATGTGCGATGTCCTCTTCATTGACAGAAACGAGAGAGAGAGAGAGAGAGAGAGAGAGAGAGTGGGTTGTTGAAGGAGAGATGTAGCCTCTACCAGTAATGTTTCGTCACCGCTTACTGAAGGAGACTGCTCAGGAAACAGTAGCTCTGATGAAGGATGTGGTTTGCACCGCGATGTTGGGGTTTATTAGTTGGTTCTACCCATCCTGTCAACTTTTACTCAAACGAGAGAGAAATGAGAGAAGAAAGAAAAGAGACGGAGATGTGACAGAGGATCGCCTGACAGCTGACATCTGCCTCTCCTCCTCTCTCTCTCTCTCTCTTTCTGTGGGGTGTTTTGGATCGGAGCGAAACTCTGGATAACTCGGTCATTTTCCCAAAAATATTTCTCTCTCTTACTCACATACACACACATACCTCCTGTAATTGTTTAGTTGTCCTGTGTGTTTTTTGTGGCACCTTCTCCATCCCGCTCTTCTGTACTCCCCTCTTTTCTCATCTCTCTCTCTCTCTCTCTCTCCCCTTCCTCTCATCTCTCCCCTCGCTTTCCTTGTGATGTTTCTGGTCCTTCTCCTCTTTTCTCTCTTTGCGCGTTCTCTCTCCTCCGTTGGCTGTTTAGATGGCAGAGAGCGGAGCTTTCCGTCGCTGGCTCTGATAACTCAGCCGTGATGTCAACCTCATAAACTCAGTAGCATGGAAGGGCAGATCAGTCAGGAGCCAGAATGGCTTAACTGTACACCAGACTCAGAGACTCAGAGCCAGCGAGAGAGGGAAGAACTAGAGGGCTGGAGGGAGGGATGTGCTACCTGAGAGAGAGAGAGAGAGAGAGAGAGAGAGAGAGAGAGAAAGAGAAGGATGAAAGTAGAGAGAAGATGAAAAATCTGTGAAAGGAAGAGAATGTGATGGGAAGAGAGAGTGAGAGAGAAGGAGAAAGTGAGAGGAGAAGTTAAGAGAATCAGACAGAGAGCATCTTTTCTAATGTGGTAATCCCTGTGTGGGTTGACTGGGGAAGCTTGTTAAAGTGGCCCTGTAAAGCAGGGATTAGAACTGCTCAAGGCTTCTTGATCACAGTCAGCGGATAAACACACATCTACACACACACACACACACACGCCCTGTAGATTAGTGTCTCATTATCTCTGCTTACAGGTTTAGACACCTGCAGAGTCAGCATCAAATCCTGCTCATTCTCGCTATCTCAACATCACACCTAAAAGAAAAAAAAAAAAACCCATGGTTTCACGAAAGCTTTGATATGTTAAAAACAAGTCCTGATCTCATATATATATATGCATATGCATATACACACACACACATATATATATATATGTATTCCTCTCTCTGTGTGTATGTTGCAAGGCAGTTTAAATGGCAGTTTAGTTTTGCTGAAATGCATTTGACAAGGCAGTTGTTATCCTCAACTAGTGAACGCTGGGGTCTCGGGGTCTCAGACCCCCCCCCCAAAAAACTCCCTGTTTCTTTTCTTTTCTCTTTCATAGGCCTTTTAAAACAGCTTTAATTAAAGTATAGGTCAAAATGTTATCCACAGTGTTCTGAGAGATGATCTGGAGATGGGTTTTCGTGGTGTTTGTTTGTTTGTTTATGCCCCCTCCCTATAACCACTTCATCTTTTTCCAAATCATTTGTCCTCCTCACTTCTGTTGTTGGAAGTATCTGACTTGATCTTAGCCAACACTGAAATGGAAGCTAGTTCCTGTGAGACTTGCCGTGTGGCAGGGAGTGTGTTGTCCTTTAGGAAATCAACCCTTCTCTTTCCTCAAAGGGGTATCAGTTAAAACTATGAGTCACCCTGCCAAATTTGGACTCCTTTTCTCTCTACTCGAGAGGTCTACTTCCTTACAACATATACAGACAGAGAATATGTTTTTATCTCAACTGAATCAGGGCTATTTTTAATTCACACATTCTGGAATATAATTTTGATGGGCAAGTGATTTTTTTTTTTTTTTTGGGGGGGGGGCATTTTGGTAGGGATGTTATTACAGATTGTCATCTTACCTGTGTTTTCGGTCTGAAATCTGAGATAAATATCAAAGGAAAGTGTGGTCTACCATCAGATAATGCTTTAGATTCCTGAGAAACGGGAAGTAGTTTTTCGCAGTAAATCTTCGCAGGCGATACACACTTTCAGTACACGAGCGTGTCGGTTGACAATGGGAAGAGGAAAAAGAACTTTTCTGATGTCGGGAAAATAGCTGACAAAATAGAATTCCGAATTCCCGCCACTGACCTCGTTTAAATAAACTTCATTTGGGGGACTGATTAAAAGAAAATGCAGTTCAGTCTCAATTTTTCCATCATCGTGTACCTTTTTTTAAACGACGGCTTTGTATGAGCCTTGTTGTTCCAGGTCCTTTTCACTTAGTTTGGGAAGAAATAACACCCCAAGGCACCAGTGGCTGGCTTTGTGTACGCACGTGCTTTACCCGAATGCTCCTTTAAACGCGGCACAAATACACTCCCATCCCCTAAGGCTGTGAAGGCAAAATTAAACTCCACGACAATTTTACCTGTTCCAAGAAACCCACAAGCCGTCTGATGTTCTGCTCATACAATACCGCCACTGTTTACAGAAGTGCACCAGACCTGCAGGTCAAATGAAGTTTGGTGATAAGTGTTGTCCAACAAGGTTTGTAAGTTATTTAGTGAACGTCGTGTATCGCTTAGCAACCATGGCTAGCGCTTTGGCAGCGGAATGAATGCGAATAAGAAACTAGGTGTTCGGGAAAATATTTCTTCATCACCCTCAGTGTTCCCGGTTGGGTTACGCGCCATTGAGTCGCTATGAGCTTGACGTAGTGCTCAAATTAACTATGACTTTCCAACTCTAAGTGTGTGATTACAACTTGGTTTCTTTAAAGACTGTGTCTTCGGTAATTGCAGCAATTTGCGTTAGCTGAACGACCTGACCCGACTGTTCCGCCGGGAACGGTGGAATAATTAAACACGGTTACTCTCAGAATTGATTGAAGCGGGGAACCTAGGAGAGCGAGCGCTGTGTGTGTGTGTGTGTGTAATGTCTCTTGATGAAACTCCCTTGGGTGTAAACTCTATTAATTACGCTTTTAAATCTAATGTCTCCTGTGTACAAGTCGGATGTATCAACCTCACTGTTTCAAGATAGCCCGCAACCTTAGAAACAACGTTAAAATGTTATTTAAAACAAAAAAAATGTAAAAACAAAAACACCAAATTCTGTGACCGTTCACTTTAAATAACTGTAAGAATGACTAGGACGTTTAAACACTCCTTTCAAACTAGCATGCCAGAAAGATTGCAGAATACTGGCTTGTAACCGTGACAACACATCTCGGCTATGATAAAATGACGTCTTCAGAGATTTATGTTGCCGTTTAATAACACTAATAAATGCTATTTCTGGTGAAACTAGCATGCTCAGCCGGTTTTGATTGTGTCTCTATTGTGTCTCTGACTTGTTTGAGCTGAGTGTTCCACTGTTTCTGTTCAGCACTAAAAACGGTCACATTTTAACCTCGCTGGGGCATTGTTGGTTTTGTATAGCACGCTCCACAGAGACTAATGTGTCTGTTTTTCAATGCTCATACACTCTGGCTTGGTTGAGTTGAGGCAGATGGTCCAGTCTAAAGGGAGGGGGGGTGGTGGCCAGCTCTCTGTGTGGCAAATACACTAAAGCTTTGTGTTAATTACAGCCAGTGTAGAACGGGTCGTTAGTGTCAGAGTGAACTGGACTCATCTGTAGACTGTCCACTCCCCTACGGCACCGAGTTAAGGATCGCCAGTCGCATCCCATCCCCCTCCACGTCTGCATGACTAGCACTGTCTGTGTGTGTGTGTGTGTGTGTGTGTGTGTGTGTAATATCTAGTGTATAGTCTGTGTTGAATGTTGAATATCTGTGGTTGTGTCTGTCCAAGCGTGTCCTCAGTACAAGACACTTGCACACAAACACACACACACACACACACACATTTCCCACACCCTCTCCTCTCCGCTCTCGTGCTCTCGGGCTCCAAAGAGTGCCTGGCACTGACGAACACGCTCCCTGCTTTGTGAGGAGGATTCAGTGGTAGTGAAGAGAGACCCTGTTTTTGGTGCGTTCCAGTTCTCTGATAGTGAACTGGCACTGTGAGGCATCCCCTTTATCAAAACAAGTATGGGCGTAGTGTTCAGACCGTATCACCAGTCTGTGCCCCCTCACTCAAACCCTATCAGTGTTCCACAGCAGTGTTTCACACCACTACTCTTAATCTCAGGATTTGGACGCTTTGTGTGTGTGTGTGTGTGTGTGTGTAACAGAAGATGGTGAGGTCCATTATTGGAGAAGAAAAAAAAAAAAAAAACTGGAGTTTAGAGAAGCTTTGTCGTTTGCTTCCCAGATTAATTGACACTCTAGGATAATCCACAGTCTCGATTCATGACAATCCTCCGTTGACTGTGCTAACAGCACAGACACGTGGTGCAGCCCCCCCCCCCCGAAAGACAGACACACACACACACACACACACACATCAAATACTGAAAGAATGAGTGCTCTCCTCTCTCCCTCTCCCTTTCTCTCTGATGAAGTTAGTAAGTACACTCCCGTCAGAGTAATAGAGACGTAGTTATAGCAGACAGTCATATTATATTAACTGCAGCGTGAGATCCTTGGGATCATCTAACCGTGTTAGCATGCCTCTGTCTGTCTTATGCTTCTGTCTCATCTGGCTCACTAAGCCGCAGTGATATTCTTTCAGCGCTGGGCGACAGCAGCGGAGCATAATGGGAATTGTAGTAATGTGGATCCAGGGCATCTGTAGGCACTGTCTGATCTGAGAAGTGAAGTGGAATTTGTTGGACAGGGAGCCAGTGGCAGCTGCATTGGAGATTATCTCTTAGACGTTACCAACACAGAAAGACACTGCTGCCACTATAGAGCTTACTGCCAGATTAAAAACTGGGGGTGGAGAGGTTGGGGGGGGGGGGGGGTAGATAGTTTGGTTTCCAACAGTTTTACCGGCCGTTTTGCAATAAAATGACCAGAAAGCCGTTAAATAAATTTGTCTCCTGTCAGACTTGTGCCTGGTCACAAGCTAATGCTGTTTAATTACTGAACTCAAACAGGAAAAATTGTCAGTAAACATCAGTTTGAAAAGGCCAATATGTTGCAGATATTAACAAATCCTCAAACTGCTCTGGACATAGTGTTCATGCGTGTTTCAATTCTTTCTCCATTTCCATCTGCAGTCAAATGTTTATGAGTGAATGTGTATCTTTTACACGTGTTTTGATGACAACTGAACAATGGCAGGATCAGTAGGCCATTTAAAAAACAATAATGAAAATAAGAAAAATAAAAACAACGAACAGGAGAGAGACGACGATATGGAAATACAGGTCTGACACAAAGTGAAGTTAGTCAGAGAGGCTTGTTCTGTCAGCAGATCCGCTTTTTTCTGATGTTTGTATTTCATTTCACACGGCTGATGGGTGATGATTGTCTAGAACAGGATGTTTGGTACATAAAAAAAAAACAAAACAGGCCTGTTATATTATTAAGTTGCCCTCTTATTGTGCTGGTGCCCCCCCCCCCCCCCCCCTTCATTTATGTTTCTCAGACTTTCCATGCAGCAACCAATGATCTACTCATCATGAACAATTCAGCTTATATAAGAACATTGATTGGCTACTTTATTACAGCTCTTAAAACTAACTGGCCTTCTCTTCAGGTTAACAGAATAATTCTCGTCAGATTCCTGTCATTCTTAGCACTGTGGGGAGGGGGTCCATCCTAATGGAATGTCCACACAATGCAAACAGATGGACACCAACATGTTTCATCAGATTTGAGATGTAGTAAAGTAAAGTATTGGCGGACGCCATATCTGAGGCCGAATGATCGTGGAAGAAGGAGAAAGTCCGACAGATGGAGAGGAGGAATGCGGTGTCCCCACAAACGAGCGTTAAATGAGTTCAAACAAACGGCAAGAACGAAGGAGTCGTGGCAGCGTGGATTTATTTGTCTGTAACAGTTTTGCAGACGGTCTCTCTCATTTGTCATGTCGGTTTTCCGAGAAGTTCTTTAGAGAGAGAGAGGGAGGGAGAGAGAGAGAGTTGGGAGAGAGAGAGAGAGAGACAGTGAACGTTCATGGCCAGCCAAAAAGTCGTCCTCCTTCTCCCTGTTTTGTTTTCAGGGTTTGCGTTTGCAGTTGAAACAACATCACAGGTTTGGCGTTATCTTTCGACCGCCGGCGTAAGATTTAGCGCGATGCCAGACCCTTTTTTAAAACGAACGCTGTTAATCTAAGTAAACAGTTCTCCTCAAACCCCCACACTGAACCTTAATCTCTTCATGCAGTCTGAGCTAACGACAGCAGCAGCTGCTAACAGAGCCCGATTGGGACTAAACCTCATACAAAACAGTCTTTCTTCTGCCTCACAATTTGCTCTTACGGCATGTCAAGGGTTCCTTGATAATTGCTCATTTTTTTAAAGGGGGGGGGGGGCGGGGCTGTACAGATGATTGTTACTAGAATGTGTATATTCTGTAAGAAAGCTAGTTTTGCTAAAGTCCGTATAAGTGGTGTCGTAACTGGTGCTTTGAATCATTTGCTGCTCCCCCAGTTATTACAAGGCGAGGCCTTTTACAGTAACGAGGACGTGAACCGCTGAAGTGTAAAAAGGTCAATGTACATGTGTTTTTCTTGTAAAGCCCAGGCACTGATATCCAAGGGTCACTCCCTTCAGCTGCGTTAGAATTGTTCATGTGTGACTTTTTTTTTTTTTTTTTTGTCTGTGCAGTTATTCTTGTCGTTTTAATGTTTTTAAACATACAGACGGCCTTATCAATCACTGGCCTTGTGCTGGTCTCTAGCCCTGGAACGATTAGCAGACGTGTCTAATTCAAAATCACCCTGTCGTACTGTCCCCAGAGCTCCCTTACAGCAGATTGGAAATGGCTGGAAAGAGCAGATAGTGTAGCTGACTCGGCATTCAGCCAAACAGCAAACAATGTAGAGGTATTACCATATCACTGATAGCAATATTAAATTCTCTCTTATCTTCTGGAATGATCTCTCTGATCTTCTAAAGGGGGAGGGGGGGTTGACAGGTCTTTTTTTTTTTTTTTTCTTGATTGCATAAAACTGATTTGCATACCCCGTCGTGGGTGGCTCTGCAAGCTACTGAGTCAGGGCTAGGAAAACCTGTAAACCTTGACATTTCTGTTTGCCACAAAAACACAACCTCTGCACGTTTGCCTCTCCTCTCAGCCTTTGCTTCATTCAGGTTTCTGTGAACTTTCGACAGCACCGGTCTGAAGATAATGAAATGAAAGAGTAGGCCGGGCGGTGATGTCATAAAGGTTGCCACGGTTGCCAACGGAACGTTCGACTCCATTGGGAATCGGTGCCAAACTTTTGGCTCCTAGCAACAGCGCTTATTTCCTGCGGGGTCTTAGCAGGCCATCTCCTTCAGTTTGGATGCTTCTCAGCCCGGCTGTGCTTTCTCAGTGACAGCTGGCAGCCTGCATGCTCCACAGAGTTAGTATATCAGGGCTTCAGAGAGTGTTCTGGGCCGCAAACAGCTGTGGGCCAAATTAAAAGACTTCATCCGTTTTTTGTTTTTTGGGTTTTTTTTTTTTTTTTTTTCCTTCTTTTTTTTTCTTTCTTCTTTAGTGAAGGGGAATAGTTTTTCTTTTCTTTTTTTTTTTCCCAGCCAGGCGACCGATATGTCTTTTTCCATTTCAGGCTCGATTACTGGCATGGAGGAAGATCATCATTTTTGGCATGTGGGGGGGGGGTTTTAGTTTGTTTGTTTGTTTGTGTGTTTCCCACTGCTTGGTTCTCTGCTAGCGGGGGCCTTTTCTTTATTTCTCAGTGGGTTTCACGTACGTAGACGTGTGCATTGCAGGAGCGAGACAGAAACCCCAAGCTCTGCAAAGAATAGCTCACACAGTAGAGGCACCTTAACCACACGCCCACGGAATGGGTACGATGTTCATTCAGTCTTAATATGTTGTTCCTTTCTGAATTTCCTCTTTCAGTGCGAAAAGTTTGGTTATCCAAATTAGTCTTGGCTAAGTTTAGTTGGGGTTAGTCACTGTCATCTTCACAGAAATAACGTGGTACAAATAAGGGGGGGGGGGGGGGGGTTGGCTTTTGACCTTTTGATGTAAATGATGTAAAGACGTCTAAAGCACCCTCTGGTTGAGTCTAGCTTGGTCACCGCTCGTTTTTCTCTGTGCGTAATTGATGCGTATCTGTTTGATTGATGATGGCGGGGAACAGTTTGAGTCGTGTTGCTGCCTTTGGGTTGGAGCGGCAGCGGCAGTGGAAACGCTGTGGAAACGCTCAGAACGCTGCCTGAGCTCCACTGTGTGTTAAATATACATCAGGGGAACACGTCCACAACAGCTATGAGCTGTGTGACAATCAATAATCTCCACTGGCAGGAAAAAAAAAAACTCACTGTCTCTCTCTCTCTCTCTCTCTGCTTATTTTAATTCTTTCTCTCTCAGTCTTTCTGTGCCCCCGATCCCCTCCCTTTCCCCTGCTTACTGTAATTCTCTCTCTCTATCTCACCCCCCCCCCCCCCCCCCCCCCCCCCCCCCCCCCCCGCTTAATTCTTGCTCTCGCTTTTCTTTGCTTCTCTCTCTCTCTCTCTCTCTCTCTCTGTCTGCTGCAGTGCAGTACAAAACCAGTCATCTGAGCATTGCAGCCTGAGCCCTGCCACATCACACAGTGCTGTACACCTACTGAAAATGACTCGCTCTGGATGCCGTGGCTTGTCTCTTTATAGCAGAGAGGGAAAAAAAAACATGCACACACACACACAGTCAGGAAAAAAAAGTAACCTTTGACAGCAAAAGCTTAGTGTGAGAGCGCTGATTGCCTTTGATTCGGCTCTGAATGACAAAAAGAATAGGAATGGGGTAGACATGAAATGTGGGGTTTAGGGATGTCGTGCATGTTGATTTCAGCTCGAGAAAGACTTTCATTCTGAGGCAGATCTCAGTATGGGATCGTGTAAAGGAATGAGGTTTCTGACGCCACTGAAAGGATGAGAACTGTACCGTACGGGGCCACAGCGACGTAGTTTATTTTAACGTTGGTGATTTCACCGAAAAAATCCCTACTGCAGGGAAAACACCAAGCACTGTGGTTTGGTTTTGTTCTTCATTTTCGTGTACAATTGTCTTTTTTTTTTTTTCCCCTGGCTTATTTCAGCTCCATCGTTAATTGTGTTTTTGTCAGTGGCTCACCTTCGCCATGTTGGAAGCGTATCCGTCCCTCTACGGGCTCCAGCTAACCCAACAGCTCTTCGCGCAGGAAGGATGTCACATGCTCTGTTTCCTCCTTTACACTTTTTTTTTCTCTCTCTCTCTCGCTCTATTCATAAAAAAATCTTGTGTCGTTCCCATTATACTCAAATGGTAATGGAATAGGAAAATTCTCACCGCGGCCAAACAAACCGTAGTGGGTATACAGCCCGGGACTGATTAGCGCAGTTGGTTTGGGTCTGTTTGATGGCGGTGAAGCTTTAAACTTTTTTTTTTAGACGTGTGAAGTTTTCTTTTGAGACGGAACGCTTCGTCCTAAAATAGAGTAGCGGCATCAAATCATCGCTGTCTTCCCATCAACACCACCCTCTTAAGGTTCAGATTCAGTCATGCATGTCAAAAAAGTTTTACAGGATAGGTGTAAAAAAAAAAAAAAAGTAAATAAATAAAAAATAAAAGCTATTTTATACTATGCTCGATACAAAAAGTTAGCCCTGCAACTTTGGGAGATTCATTCTTGTCTGCGTCTTTATGTTGCCAATATAGCTACAGCTAGTGTTCAACTCAAGACCATGTTAAATGGTCATGAGCCGGATGGCTCTGCTTCAGTCCCCCAAGCTTCGGATTTTCACAACAGAGCACCGTTGCCTCGGCGACCCCATTTATCAGTGTAAGCTGAGAAGCTTTTGTAAACTCAACAACAGGGATGAATAAATAATGTTGACGTTATAAGATGTTCCCTGTGACAAAGAATCTTTTAGGAAACCAGTCAACATCTGTAAGATGGCTGATGTGACCAACAGTGCCGTCCATTACAAATGAGGAGGGAAAACAGAATATCGAAGTTTTTCTCTCTCTCACTCTCTCTCTCTCTCTCTCTCATGTGTGGGTTTCGGATGGTGGGTATATTCTAGTGAAAGGCAGAGAGCTAAACATGACTCGGTTAAATTTTGCGCGATCCAGAACATCGAGGGTTTCGTCTGCTTCATACGCCATTTCACCCATAAAGCCCAGTGCAGACATTTGCATAAACATGTGTTTGTCATTCCGTGGGACGGTACCTGTGTGAGTCACTTACTTCCACTGAAGACTCCACAAAGACGTTTAAGTGTTGCGCACATTCTCGCATTTAACAATGATGCGCAGAGAGAGAGAGGGAAGAGAGAGTGAGAGTGATGTCGCCAGCCAGCCTGCATGTGTGCAGCTCACAGTAACAGTCAGACCGCCCTCTCAACTAACACATATACACACACACACACACACACACACACACACACACACACACACACATACCTTCCTCACACCTACTCTGAGACACACCGGTACAAATCCGTGACAGTCTCGCACTAATGAAGTGTCTTAGCAAGTTTGTATTTTTCCCCCACACAAATTCGCGTTGTTAGTCTCGCGGCATAGTCACGGTTTTTCGAAGCGAAGATTCAGTAAAGGGGACAGATGAGTCTCTGACCTCTGACCTATTAGATTCTACGAAATGGGTTTTGTTCCTGCCTACGCTTATTGAACACGGTGTATTCTGCCTACTGTACTTGCCAATTGTACCATAATTTGACATGTTAAATCTCATAGCTTTGAACTGACAAGTCATGAATAAGCTAATTAATCTCTCCTTTAACATCTGATCTGATTTGCAGCCCTAATAAAGTTCTTCTCAAATCCTCTGGGGGGGAAAAAAAAAAAAAAAAAAAAAGCTCTTATGTCTGTGTGTACTTAAGGCTCGAATCATTTCTTGCTGTTCTAAGCCATGTGTGTTCTCTCTCTGCAGGTATTAAATGAAGAATGCGACCAGAACTGGTACAAAGCAGAGATGAACGGTAGAGATGGTTTTATTCCCAAGAACTACATCGAGATGAAAGCACATCCGTAAGTAACCTGCTTCACGCGGCCCTCAAACCCTAACTTAAACCTCCTTTCACACCAAAACACACGATAACAAACGCGGAGGCCAGCGTCTTTCACCCTTACCTCAGCGAGCCTTTCTGGGGACTGCACTCTAAACTGAAAAAGACGACTGAGTGTGTTTACCGCCAGTTACAACCTCACAGGCCAATAGAGCGCCCGGTCCTTAATTAACATCTTCACACGTTCGCACTTGACCCCCGTTTAGCACGCCCGTGCGCCGTCAGGTTGGCCGAGGTCAGCGGTAACGTTAGACTCAGACGCGGTCATTGACCCCCCCCAGCATCAGAATTTGACCCCTAATCTGTGGGAACTGCCTGGCTGTCTGGGTGTCGTGATTTAGCTGAAGCAGAGCTGTTACGCGTGGCACCTCCGCTAGGTTCCTCAGCACTGCCGGCGAACATCGTTCTAATGACATTTAGAGGAGAGAGTGGAGTTGAAAGAAGGGACAGAGAGGAGATCCACTCCTAATGTAAAACAGGACTCCATCTTAGTGTTTACATTATGGGCAGAGTTAAGAGACTTACTTCAATTCTCTTTTGGCAGAGACAAATGTGTTTTAATGATAGAGGAGGGAAAAGGAGCTCAGAGATGTTCGTGATTACTGTGCGTGGATACTTCTTTTTGGTAAATATCTTTTAAGTGGAAAATTTGGCGGTCTGTCCCGAATGGAGAGAGCAGGAAGCGTGTCAGAATTTGTTCAGTCATGTTCTAGTTAAAACGATGGGGTCTAACCTGCTATACATTCCACAGTTTATTTTATGTCTGTGTCGTTGCTTTCTCTCACTCTGTCTCTCTCTGTCTCTCCAACACACATATATGCAGACATGTCTCAGATGTGCAGATTTGTTCATTTTCATATGGAGAGACTGTGCTCTTTCAGTTTTGTAGGTTTTTTGTTGTTGTTGTTTTTTGGGCTTTTTTTTTTTTTTTTTTAATTTTGGGGCATTTTGGTCCGTCGCATGAGATCTGTTGCCTCCTCCTGATTACGAAACGTGAGATGTTTCAGCAGTTCTTTAGAGCACCAGGCTTAGTCCCTAAAGTTCCCTGTTCTCCTCCCTCCCTCTTTCTCTGTCACCTCTCTCTCTCTCTCTCTCTCTCTCTCTCTCTCTCTCTCTCTCTTCCTCTGTCTCTCTCTCTCTCATCCTGTGGGGCCTTGCCTTTTAGACCTAATGGAATATTGACCCCATTGCGTCACGGGGTAAGACAGGGGAAGACCTCATCACAGAGATGAGCGGATGGAAGCTGGTTCCACACCACACCCTACCTTCACTCTGTGTTTATGTCTGTCTGCCTGGACCCCAACGGCAAACGTTGGCCGTTGGCGTAGAAGCACCCTCTGAAACCCTACCGCCTCATTCCCAGAAGCCCAAGGCCAAGCGGTGATCAGAGAGCACCCGTGCTCCTCAGGGCAGGGAGGTGTCCCTTATCTGGGAACGGAATGGAAATGTGTGTTCACGCTGTCAGAGAGAGAGAGAGAGAGAGAGAGAGAGAGAGAGAGAGAGATGCTTGTCAGGGTTTGGCACAGCGTCGGGCGTTGGAGGGGGTGGGCGGGGGAGGGCCCAGACAGGCGGCGGTCAGAGTGGAATTTGCCCCGTGGTGATGGACAGCCGCTTCCTTGTCGAACGGTTTTGTTTAATTGTCTGGACTGACGCTAATACCCCTCCCACATCAAAGGGAGAAAGGGATAGAGAAAAAAAAGGACAGGACGGTCTTAACCCCATCACGGGACAGACAGTATTTTCTGTTCCAGCCACGAAGTGGTTTTTTTTTTGTTTTTTTTTTAAATTCATTCAGGCGTCTCTATTGGAGTCAGTCAGTGTTCCTGGCATACTCACAGCATACTGTTACACTCCAGACAATATTGCTACAGTCCAGCCAATAAGCCACACACAGACGGTGTGTGAGTGTCTGTGCCCAGACGAGGCACAGGTCTCCAGGGAGAACTTTGGCTTTTGTTCCCCAGCCTCCAGTAACACACTGGAACCACATAGGAACCCACGAACCTCCTGTAGCTTCAACTCTACCACACATCCACCCAGCCCTGTCTGTGATTCTTACCTGGGCCAAGAGCAGGGGGCTTCCTTGTTACTTAACCCTGCTTACCAGGGTCCTCTGGTTCACAGAACCAGTGTGTAGATTCCCTAGAGTGTGAGAGCTGCTCACTGCTTTGCCTTGTTTGGTTCCATCACAGACCAGTATTCAGAATGGTCTCTGTCTACTGCAAGACCAGTGCTTAATGTGTGTGTGTGTGTGTGTCCCTGTTTCTTTTTCAATTAAAAAAAACCCTCTGGACTTTGTGTCCCATGCTGTATGCAAAAGAATGACAAAAACCTGATATGAGGTCATATTACGAGCCACAGTTCGGAAGCTGTAGCTCAGCGAACATTAGATTAAACGAGAGCCTGAGTGTGACGTGTGTTTCCGTGCCGACGTTAATTGCTGTCCCAGCACTTTTATCAGACAGGGAACTGTCCCCTAGGCTGGCATCGTCCCCCCCCCCCCCCCCCCCGCCCCCCCTCGCCTTGCCCCGCCCCGGCCAGCCCGCCCGCCCAGCTGGAGACACAAATGCAAAGAGGGGGATTACGTCTCGGTTAGGACATTACTGATTTACACATTTATGCAAATGAGAGCACACGGCCTCCTCCTCCTCAGTGCGTCTGTTTAATCATTAAACTCTGCTTCTCTCCCATACACACACACACACACACACACAGACGCACACGTCTCTGTATATTGTATTATTAGATATGTCTGTATTATGTAGACCTGCGTTTCCACGGTGAATAGTGCTGTAGTCGTGTGTATTTGTGACTGTGCTGAGGCTCATGAGGTTCTATCCCCCCCCCCCTCCCCCATGCGTTCTCCTCACTGGGTGTGCAGTCGTTCCCCGGTTTCTATGTCTCAGTGCCCGAGTTCCCTCTCACTCGTTTCAGAGATCAACGGCCGGTCGAATTCTGATGGGATGCGGTTATCGTTCAGCAGCGTGTTGACACTATTTTCTGTCCAGTGCTCAGTCTGTCTTTTCTGATTTAACCTCTTTCTGATAAGCAGCAGTGCCCAGAAAACCAAATTTGGAAGAAAAAAAAAAATACTAAAACACAGCTGCCAACTCCCATTATCGTTATCCTTTTTAAATCGGCTGTGTGTGCGCGTGTGCGTGTGTGCATGCGCGCGCGTGTGTGTGTGTTTCTCATGAACATATATGTCCACTGTTACTCTCCTGTCGTGCTGCAGTGCTGATCATTTTGCTGTTATGTAATAATCGGGTACAGTCTGTGTCTGCTGTTACAGTTTTATTGTCATACGCAGCCATGCGCTGTGTTGGTTGGTATTTTCTTCATAAATCAGTCATTTGATCTTAAGAGATTAAAACAAACAGGAAACAGCATCATATGTATAACATGTTCACCAAAACCATATGAAAATGTTGATATTTGATGTTCATATTGCCCAGCCATCGTCCTGTGTGTCTTTAAGGCTGACTGGTATGTGTGTGTGTGTGTGTCTGTGTCTGTGTGTCTGTGTGTGTGTGTGTGTGTGTGTGTGTGTGTGTGTGTGTGCAGGTGGTTTTATGGGAAGATCCCCAGGGCCAGGGCTGAGGAGATTTTGAATAAACAGAGACACGACGGCGCTTTTCTCATCAGAGAGAGCGAGAGCACGCCAGGAGACTTCTCCCTCTCCGTCAAGTAAGTCACCACGCTCCTGACCAACCAGCCAATAGCTCTCGCTCACCCACTGTGTCTCTGTCTGTCTGTCTGTCTTATCCCAGAGCTCCAGACTAACTTTTTCCACTGGCCGCGCTGGTGCGACCAACGTTCTCAGCTGGTCGCACCAGCACGTGATTTGGTCTCCTCGCACATTTCGCCCTACTGCTTTTCGCTCTGGGGGCATGCTGGCAAAAACAGCAAGCCTGTCACCTAGATCAAAAGTTCAAGGGCTTACATTGTAAGTCTACAGTGGTCCGTTTGCCCCGACGAGAGCCGTCGAGAGAGCTTGTCTCTACCGCTCTGGCCCCGACAACGTTCGTGTAATAAGTAAACAGCAACCCGTGTTGATGTAGACACAAACGATTGTCCATACATCTTTTAATCGTATACATGTTTTCATGCTACATGAAGCCTTCAGCCTCTGCCGTGTTGGTCAGAGTCTTTTTTTGGTACTCCGGCCTCTCTGGAGAAACGTCTTGTAACAAACACATCACACGCTGAACCGATTGGTTCTCGCGTGGTTCTCATTTGCCTAATGATCATCATGCACGCGCAGGAATATGACCACGTGACATTATAACTCGCACACTCTCAAAAGATGGTCGCAGTCTCGAGCCCTGGTCTTATCTTTCTGTCTGTTTTTTTTTTTTTTCTCACATACACCCAGTCAATTCACATCTGTCAGGGACTTTTACCTCTTCTTTTTTTTCCTACCAGAATCTCGTCTTCCTCAGATCCTCTCTCTCTCTCATTCTCACTCTCTCTCTCTCACTCACTCTCTCTCTCTCTCTCTCTCTCTCTCTCTCTCTCACTCTCTCTTTCTCACTCTCACTCTCACTCTCACTCTCTCTCTCTCTCTCTCTCTCTCTCTCTCACACACATACACACACACACACACACACACACACACAGCTCTGCTCTTTTCCCTGCGTCTGCGATCTCTGCACCCTCAGCTTCAACTCCTACGCCACGTCAGTCCTTATCAAAAACTTTAACTCCATGTAGAGCCTAATCTTCCTTTCTCCTTTCCTCAGAAATATTGTTTTGACCATGCCGTGATGAGCATTATGTTTGTTAAGGCTTGTCATGCACTTGTCTTAAGTCAGGATTTACTTACATTCCAGTGGCTGTAGCGAAAGTGCTGCCCCCTAGTGGTTTGCTGTCCTGTTGTCAATTGCGCTAAATCAACTTGCTGACATGACTGTGTTGAAGCCCTGATTTCCACCCCCAGACCCCCCCCCCCCCCCCCCCACCACCACCACCTCTTTTTCTTCTGTTTCCCAAGAGAACAGAGCTGATTTAGTCATTTGCATTTCCTCTTTGTCTGGTTTGTTCTCAAGTCATGACCCAAACTGGGTTTGCAGTGCTCAGGTCGATCCGTAAATTCACTCACACTCATTTGTCTAAATGCTTTTACCCCAATCCCGCGTTTCTTCTGTCTCTGGGATAAACTGGTCCTCTCCCTACGGTGTGTGTGTGTGTGTGTGTGTGTGTGTGTATGAGAGAGAGACAGATTTAGAGAGAGAGAATGAGAGAGAAGAATGTTCGCTGTTTTGTGTGTGACCTGTCGCACTATTATTATACAGATCTGTCTTCTTCATGCCATGGAATGTACATGTTGTAATGTGTTGTGAGGTGGCTAATGTTTAGTGTTAGATTTGTTTCAGACTTGGAGGTGTATGTTGTCTTACTGTAAGAGCCCTCCCTTGTTTGTGTTTAGTCTTAAAATGGGAACTTCTGAAGTGAGAGGTCAGGCCCTCAGAGAAAATGTTCTGTGTGTTTTATCAGTGAGAACTAAAAGCTCCGTTTTGTCTCTCCATCTTTCTCTCTCTCTGCTCTCTACACTTTTCCTCCCTCCCTCTCTCTCCCTCTCTCCCTTTCTCCCTCTCTCTCTCCCTTTCTCTCTCCCTCTCGCTCTCTCTCTCCCTCTCTCTGTCTCCCTCTCTCCCTCTCTCTCTCTCCCTCTCTCTCTCTCTCTCTCTATCCCTCTCTCTCTCTCTCTCTTTAGGTTTGGGAACGATGTGCAGCATTTTAAGGTGCTGCGTGATGGAGCGGGGAAGTATTTTCTCTGGGTGGTGAAGTTTAATTCTCTAAATGAACTGGTGGACTACCATCGTCTGACCTCAGTGTCACGAAGTCAACACATCCTTTTACGAGACATTGAGCAGGTGCTTCAGAGCTGCCAGCACACACACACATGCATGCACACACACACACATACACATACACACACACACATGCACTCTTACATTTCTGTGCACACACACTCACATTCACATGCATACACGTATGCACACATACACACGCATGCACACACTTTCACATTCACATGCATACACGTATGCACACATACACATGCATGCACACACACTCACATTCACATGCATACACACATGCACACATACACACGCATGCACACACACTCACATTCACATGCATACACATATGCACGCATGCACACACACTCACTCGTGAACTCAGATAGCAGCCAATCAGGGTGGAAACTTCTGCATCTCTGTTTTAATTGAAAATCTGTGAGTGTGGTTATAAATAATTCATTTCTGCTTTCTCTCTCTCTCTCTTTCTCTCTCTCTCTCTCTCACTCATTCTCTCGTTCTCTTGCATTCTTTCTATCCCTACAGCATCCCACCTATGTGCAGGCACTCTTTGACTTTGACCCACAGGAGGACGGAGAGCTGGGTTTCCGACGCGGAGATTTCATCCAGGTCCTCGACAACTCTGACCCCAACTGGTGGAAAGGGGCGTGTCACAGCCAAACGGGCATGTTCCCACGCAACTACGTCACGCCCGTCAACCGGAACATGTAAAGCGGGGACACGCACAGAAACACACACACTGACACAAACACACACACACACACGCACACGCGCACACACACGCACCTACAGCCGCTTAAATCCTTAGACGTCTTCTGAAACTGAGAAAAAGAGCAGAAATCTGAGAAGAGAAAAAAAAACAAAAAAAAAACAACCTCTACATAAAGAATACAAAGTGGGCCAAGCAGCTGTCTTATCCTGAGAATCTCTTGTCATCCTCTGAAACACTTTCAGCCAGAACCTAACCTCCTGTTAGCGTAAACGAGTTCAGGAGAATTCTGAGCATAGAGCAACAAAATTAACTTAAAAACCACAGTCACCGATCTGTGTTCTCCTCTCCGATCTGTCTATTTGTTTGTTTGTTTGTTTTCTTTTCTGTCTTGGCCGCATGTTGTAATCACTGAAAAAAAAAAAAAAATCAATAATAGTAAACCTTAACGCTGTTTTATGGTTAAAGAATAAAAAGAAAAAAAACTAAAATAAATTAAAAATATATAAATAAAATAGAAAAAAAGGTCTAAAAAAATGTACCAAAAAAAAAAAAAAGACAGCTGTTGCTAACTACAAATACTGGTATCCCAGTCCATCATCACAGACCTGTGAGTGTTCTACATCAGCCATTGGTTTTGTAAAGAGATCACCTATAAAGAAAATCCATTTTAAAGAATATATATTATATTTGTATTTGTTTGTCTGTTTTGACTCTTCAACACATGTTTTTTGTTTTTGTTTTTTTTTTCTCTTCCATTTGTAAATTATGTTTCGAAACAGTTTTTTTTGGGGGGGGGGGGGGGGGGGGTACAGAGAAAACAGAATAGGGCTTAATTGGGTGGTTTGATTTTTTTTTTTTTGTTGAACGACATCCAAGTTAGCTCAGAGTATAAGTAAAGACGTGATATTTAAAGAGCATTGTTTATTCCATTCAAATCAACCTTTGGTTCTTTTTTTTTTGTTGTTGTTGTTGTTGTTTTTTAACTGAAAGACGAGTGAATTTGTCGAACTAGACGATGTTTGTTTGTTTATTTGTTTGTTTGTTTTGTTTTGTTTTGTTTTGTATGGGGTTTTCCAGGAGGGTTTTTTGTTTGTTTGTTCTGTTAGGCAGTTACAGTGGACAAAGCCAGTGGAGTCATAGATCATAGCAAAATCTTTTTTCAATGTGAATCCATACTCGAGGCCAGCCACCATTGTAAGCCAATGTCTTTAATGGAGCCATTTTGTTCCTCTTTGGCCGAGAATGTAGCCGACTATATAATCCGTACACATTGATATGAGGGAAGCAGAATTGCAAATCTGAACCACAGAAAAAAAAAACTGCACAAGATTTCACATATGAGTTTTTAGTGATGTCAAACATCATATTATACCATTAACATATATATATATATATAAACATACGTATATATATATATATATATATATATGAAATATGGAAACTACTGTATATTCTCATACACACACACACAAACACAGGAGACTACAGTTTTTTTTTTTCCTGAACATTCAAAGGTGATTTGAACATTTTGTGTGTTTTGTGTTTGCCAGTCCTAGGCAGAGAGAAGAAGAAAAAAAAACCCAGTGTGAGGAAGCAATGAGAAAGAGAGATAGTGAGTGTGTGTATATGAAAACGTTGTTTTCTGTTTTTGGTTTTGACTTTTATTTTTCAGTCTCATTCAGTGTGTCGTTAGGCGCTTTCTTTCTCGCCTCGTGCGTTGTGTATTCGCCCTTGTGCGTCGTCCGTTTGGTTTTTGTTTGTTTCGTTTGCTTGTTGTTTGTTCATTTGTTCTCTCTGGACAGTGCCTTTCTCTCTCTCTCTCTCTCCCTCTCTCCCTCCCGCTCTCTCTCTCTCTCTCTCTCTCTCTTTTGTGTTCAATAATCTGACCTGCTGCTGATTTTTTTGCATATTGCAGTGAGAGATCACAAACATTACTCCAGCTTCTTCAACCACTGACGCCCCCCCCCCCCCTCCACCCCCACACATCACAGCCCATCCTCAACCTATTTAAACCTCTCTCTCTCTCTCACCCTTTCCCCCACCCTCTTCCATACCCAGTGTTTTTTTGGTTTTTTTTTTTTTTTTTTTTTTGCTATTCTTGTTTATTTGTCTGTTTTTTGTTTTGTTTTGTGTTTTTGGTTTTTTTTTGTTTTTTGTTTTATGACTTTTTTTTTTTTTTTTTAAATTTGCGGGGGTTTTTTTGTTTTCAAATTAATAAAATGAAATTGTAAAAAAGAAAATGACGTAAGCGAGTTTTTGTTTTTTTGTTTTTTTTTTAACAGTTAGTTTGTCTTTAAAGTGTAAACAGCACTTAGACAGTCATTTATAGTTGCTGACTGGTTAGAATAATGAATGCGCTCTGAAGAACATTTTCCCCCCCTGAGTGTTTGAACACACAAAAGTCTGTCTCACTCATCAAAAACATCAAAAACAAAAATACAAGTGTTGTCTCCAAACCCTTTGACTCTTGTAGCTCTACTTCTGTAGATTTGACTTTAACAGTATATTATGTCTATTTATACCAGTAAGTCAATTAGTTTATTAGTTTTAAGTCAATTCCAACACCAGCTAAACAGGCATGCACGGACAATAATAAAGACCAAATCTTTTTTTTTTTCCCCCCCAATTCCCATCATTCACTTCATGCCGTTTGAATTTGCAGTGGCTTTCAGAGTCTTTATCTATCTGGTTTTTTTTCTCTCTCTTCTGACTGAGCTGTAATCCCTGAGGCTGCGTGTTTGTCCTCGTTTTTCGGGTCTCTGTATGATGAGTTGAGTGAAGATGGTGAGGACAGCTGGGCGCTCCCTGTCTTGCCTTTGGGCTCTGTGGTGCAGACTCTGAGTCTGTTGTTTAGAGTAAACTCAAACCTCACGTTAATCACGGTCTGGTGAACGGCCTGCTCTGCACACACGTTTAAGAATCATTATTAATGTTATTAATATTAATCATTATATAATATTAATCATCATTATTAATCATTTTTCTTTTAATAGGCAAAAATGTATGTGTGTGTGTGTATATATACACACACACACGCACACACACACACACATATATATATATATATATATATATAATGTCCTACTACAGTACTGAAACCTGTTTACATTGGAAATCACACTTCAGTTGAAGAATAAAGTTTACTGTCCCTCACTTTACAGCCAGTGTTTAGACAGGCTGACGAAGACTATGTCCTCACACTGGGAATTGATTGTAAACACATGTGGCTATCCGGTGCTGGTCTAGCTGGCACATCCTGCTTTAGAGACAGAGTGAATACTAATTTAGTCATATTCAGCTTAAATAGTAAAAACGTGGTATAAAATGGGAAATATTCACACACCCGCCTCCACATCCAGATGTGTGGTTGGGGGGGGGGGGGGGGGTTGTCGTGGGTGGGTGAGGGGTCATATGTAGGCCAATTTACTCTGTTAAGTTTGAAGCACCACTCTGAGCCTGAAGCAGAGAACTGTAGGTTTCGATAGTAGGTCAATGACATCCTCCTGACGCGTTCAACAACCTTTTGGGTGTTCCAAAACCCCGAGGGAAGACACAAAAGGTAAATACCACAAGTTCACATCAGTCTGTGGTTTGTGTGTGGTGAAGGTAGATTTACATAAAAAGAAAGAAAAAAAAAAAAAGACTAACTGTAGAAGCTTACACCATAATGTCATAAGTGTTTCACAGAATACATTGACCTTTGTGGTCTTTGTCCTTCTTTTGCTGTGAGGTGACGGTCTAACAAGAGGCTGAGGGGTAAAACAGATGTGTGTCATGTTTAGTGCAGGCATAGCTGCTCAGAGCAAGATAATAATGCATTAAAAAACAATTCAAAGAGGCAAAGGCAATGATGGTTTTTGGCCTTTGACGCAACACTGACTCAGCCCCCAAGCTTCTGCTTATGCTTTTTGGTGACGTTGTGTAAAAAAAAAAAAAAAAGACCAGGCCGTCTAAGACTCATGGCTTAATCTGTTCTAATGAGCTTTTACTGACAGACACACAAATAACGACCTTGTATCCTCCCCTCGCCGGTTCTGTCATTCAGCGTTCAGCGTCGCCAATCTACTGATCACCGGTCACACTTCACCATCGTTGTCTATACCTGTTTGTGTTTGCTCATTGGGTTTGTTCCACCCCTTTTCTAATTAACTTGTTTGTATAAATATCACATCCCTAACTCTCACTCTTTGCAAAGTCTTTACTAAGACCTAGCAATGTCTGTTTGATACAACGTACCTGTTTCCTTTGTACGTGGTCCTTGCGTTTTTTCCTGCTATCTTGTTCTCCTTCAATACAACCCCACCCGCACCTGCATCCAGCCTCTTATGAACTTCGTGATACACATAAGGAATTAAACTAATAAAACGGCTCTCACCTATTGCCAGATGCTTCCATTTACAGAGGCTATGGACGCCTGAAATGTCTCCATAACCAAAACGTACCCAACCTGTATTTTCAAAACATGCATTAGAATTATATTTACATAGCCCCCATTCGTCACAGGAAGGAGAGTAAGTGTTAAGATATTTCCATTGTCTTCCACCTGGAGAGGGCGATGAGCAGAATGATTAAAACGTTGCAACCAGATAATTGCATTTTTTTAATGTAAATATATATATTATTTTTGACTGACATCAGGATGCAGGAATGCAAACCGTCTCTCTGAAAAGGTCAATAAAGTCACTTATTGCAACATTGTGTGTGTGCGTGCGTGTGTGTGTGTGTGTGTGTGTATTTTCCATCTACAGAGATTTTTCTGTTGACCGTCAGTCTTTGCAACCTCCATTACTGGTCATTGCTAGTTACGGATACGATTCTTCAGAAAGATCCTATTCCAAATCCATTACCTCTTCAAGTGAGGACCGTGTTTCTTCCTAACCTAAATCATAAACAAATCTACATAAAACGGTGGAAAACAGCCAAGCAAGAAAATCATTTTATATCCTTACTAAAGGGTGGCATCTCAAGGTAAAGGGTATAACTGTACCAGAATTACAAATAGTTTTATTCTCTCTTCCCCTCTATTTTTGTGGAAAAGGGACAATACACTTTCTCACACTGTATGTATATGTATATGTATATGTATATGTATATGTATATGTACATCAGTTGGACACTACCTCAGTTCTTGGCATTATATTATATAGCCTAATGATGGTCTAATGATAAGTGATTATTAAAACGAATTTCGGTCCCAGGCTGAAATGTCTTTTTTCCCTTTATGTGTCAGTCAGAGGTGCTATTCGTTTTTTGAAGAGTTCTCGGACTAGTATAGAACATCAAGATACGCAAACTTGCTGAGGGTTCATGACTTCTCCTCAATCTATCACTTAACGGTGCCATTTACGTAATTAGACAAACATTTATTTTGCCTCTAAAAGGTCTGGCATTTTCTACTGTCAATACATTTTCACAACTGGCAAGCCTGTACTACTCTTTGTCCTCAGCCGAACTTACGATTCTGTCTGCGCTGCACGTGCGTTTATTCATTTCTGCATATTCAAAAATGGAAAAAAAGAACAATGTGGATTACAATATCACGAGGAGAGCAGGTTTCCTCTATCACCGCTGCATCAGATCCCCTAAACCACTTCTCTAAATTGGCTTGAGATTTATTCGTGAGAGCACTCGGGAAGCCTTTGGATGGTTATTCATCATCACCGTCACTGGCCTCATAAAGCAGAAGATGATTCATACTGTGCCTCACAGACTTTATGAGATAAAGGTTATATAACATGCAAACACAGCTGTAACGCCCCCCCCCCCCCTTCTGCCCTCCAGGTATACTTCTGACGGTAGCTTTACCGAGCGCTCTCTGACTGTACCGGTTCTGCCTTCTGTCACATGTTTGTTTGTCTGCTCTGTGTGTGTGTGTGTGTGTGTGTGTGTGAGAGAGAGAGAGAGTATTCGACAGGGCTGACCAGCCGAGGCTCCTGCATCTGATCTCTTATGCGGTACAACATGCAACAGGTCCTATTGGAAGGCCAAACTTCCGACAAGTTCTTATTCTTCGATTAATTAATCATTTCAAGCCCTGTAACCTTTACAATGTGCGTACAAAGTAATGGCAGGTAATATTATTATTGCTAACACTGATTTCTTTGTAATAACTCACGTATAATTATGTAGGCACATCTCACTGCTTTTCTTTCATTTTAATACCCCTCCGGTCACAGCAGCATCAACACAGAGACACTCTAACTGATCCAGACTGGCACCATTATATCACCCATCCCTCAGCAGATAATGGGAACCTGCATATCTGAGTCACTGTGATGCATTTTGAGATATTGTCGAAAGTCTAGATCCACCTGTAAACCAGTTTAGATTAAATCTTAAGCCGTTAGATAAAGAACCAAATGGAAATGCGTTTCTGATTGGCGCAGCCTTGACTTTCGTACACTAAAATGGTCGAGGTCCTTAACTTGATTTAACTTGTAGGTATGTAAGACAGAATCCAAAAATACCATTAACAACGTTTTCACGTGACTAAACTTCTGTAATCACAATTGTTGCATTATTGTACAGTATCGCATTGTGCTTGAGTCTGGTGTCATAAACAGGGTGTTATATATCTCAGATAACTAAATACTGAAATGTGGAGCACATAGCGTGTTACAGATCTATCGCATATCTTCTCCTGTTACAGAGATACGCTTGTAAATCGAGCGCAATTTCGGTGGTATATACTGCCATCTAGTGGTATGCTTGAGACTGTTGTACAAATTCATACCTCGGGGAGAAGAGAATTACACTGTAAATTAGGTAATTCCAATACACATTGGCTAGAATTCTACATTAGACTTTATCTAAACGCATGTTTCCACCATTTTCTTAACATGCTTTGTGTTTCACAACACTCATCTGATGGAGATGCAAAACACCTTCCGTAGTCGGCAGGATTCGAACCTGCGCGGGGAGACCCCAATGGATTTCTAGTCCATCGCCTTAACCACTCGGCCACGACTACAAAGATGCATCATGGGAGTGCCTTTGGAAACAGATTGTTATATATATAATAATATATATAAAGAAAGCCCAACAACCAAAAACAACACCAGTTTATTTGTAATGCCTCAGTGTGCTCAGCAGTTTATGTCGGGATTTCAGTAGTACAGGCTTCCATATAACGCGGTTTATAATATTTCCGAACTATACGCAAGTTACCAACAATTACCCTTCTATGTTCGCGGGTATGCTGCCGCTACTATGCGGTACTGTACAGAATTGGCACGGGGGAAGAGCGAAACCCACCAACACATTTTGCCTATGTTTCCGAGCTTCAGAAATGGTTCGAAATCCACAACCACTATTTATCATTCTTCCTACCAATATGACCACAACAAAGTACTGAGGGCTAAAATACGCTCCAGCTACTTAATAATACAGGTCATAGTAAAAGACTGATCTTTTTATTGTATCAGCTTTATATTTATGGTAAACCTCGTGCATGTGCTTGTGTCTCTGGTACAAGAGGGCTACTTTTCGGACAAAAAGGCAAAAAGGGAAAAAAGAAAGAAAAACATATTTTAAAACTACATAAACATATCCGTTTAAGGAATGGCTGCTCTTCTCTCCAAAACTACTCACCACCACATCTGAGGAGTGTGCATTTTAACCTCATCCTTGAAACAATAACACAGGTTTTAAGCATCTCTCTTCGGATGACATAACGGTGAGGAGAACCGGGAATGTACCATTAAACCCTTAGGGTCTGTTTTGAAACACGCACACACTCACTTGTATGGGATATTGGAGCCTGACTGACTTAAAGCTCTGGATTGTGGGATTAAATATTCACCCTTTTGCCAAACAATTTGAGCATATGAACCACGCAATGTTATTATGATTTCATATGTAGTCTAATCATCATAAAACGAGACAAACGGATGAAACAATTGGACAGAATAGCTGATGGCAAAATTTGACAAAAAAGTAAGCTCCAGATTCCACCAATTAGAAAATATATATGAACATATACTTGAATATACCTTTGAATATTTATATAAGAGGATTAGTGACCTTGAATGTTAGTATTTAAAACTATGCGCTTAAAACACGTGGAAGTAGTTGATCCAGAGATAATCGTTAAAAAAATTAAATAACATCTCTCTGTGTCTTTATATTTTATACCTACTTATCATCCAAAACAGTGAAATACACTTAAAGAGAATTCGTGATTCAGATTCGAATAGCTCAAAACAGAGACGTTTCAAAATCATTTACGATTCTCATACAGACTGATTTTAATTTTCATAAGTGATTATCAGAGGTGAGGGACAATTTTAGCTGGCTACATTTGCATTGTCTCAATCGAAAGTAAAGGGAAAGACAGACATCGCATGTGTACACAACGAAGAGGCAAAAGACATTGTCTTTTGTATATTCGATAATGAGTCTTCGTTAGATAAGATCGCAAACTTCAAATGACACCTACTGAAAGTAGGCAATGGCCGTAATTCAAACCGTTCATGATACTATTTTACAGTGAAAAGTAGAGCTACATCTTTCAACCACTTCTTCTGTAGAGCGTTGACCACGTGACTCCAGTACTAGGCCTGCTGTCTGTTTTCAGCAGACGGAGAGAGAGAGAGAGAAATATGGCGGCTACGAGCGACCCGAAACGGGACGCCGGCCATTCGCTTTGAGCTTTCTCACGTTAACCGAGACCGGGGCTCAACTGGGACTACTACTTCAGGATCTCTGCAAGATTATCTTTCAAGTGGTACCCGTTTTCCCGGGTTTTATGTGCGTCCGTTGCACGGAAAAACTGGAACTGAAAATAAAAGGGTTTTTTATAAATAATGAGGGGGAGAAGAGGCAGGCCGCCCAAAACCTTGCTGATGCAGGAGCCGTCTTCGGCGCCAGTTCGGGGTTTGAGACCACGAAGAGGGTTGAGGGCAAAGGGGAGAGGTACCACCGATGTGGATTTTGTGACTCCCAAAAGGGGGAATTACCATTCATCGCGGGGCCGAAGGAAAGTGGGATCATCCACATCAAGGGGTAGAGGAAGAGGTAGAGGTTCTGGAAGAGGCAGGGGAAGACGGAGCGCTACCAGCCTAGTGGTTTACGATGACCACGAAAGCGAAGAGGATGAAGAAGATGCAGAGAGTTTGAGATCAGAAGAAGAAGAGTACATTGAAGAACGCGTAACCGATGAGGAGGAAGAAGAGGCCCTCGACGATGAGTCGGACTACCTTGAGGAAATAGCCGAGGAAGATGATGATGATGCCAGCTACTGTACTGAGAGCAGTTTTCGTAGCCATGGCAGCACTCCAGGTTAAAAAGAGTTTGCTAAGTCCCAAGAAGCTTGCTTGTCTAGTATAAGTGGACAGAGAAATGTACCAACCGAGAGCTGTCAGTGAATGAAAGTTAGGAATAATTTGGCTGTTTGTCGTCTTAAATTTTCAATTGTGCGGGTTCTAAGGTTCAAAATGGAGTATCTGGTCCCTGTGAAAAGACAGGCCTCGACTGAGCACTGCTAGCTAACGTTTAGCTAAAGTGGTTGTGTCAAGCTCTTGGTTGTGGTTTATGAGCCTGTGAGCACGAGAATGTGAAACACAGAACGACCCTTCTGTGGAGATTATTTTTCAGTTCCTTATCATGTTAGGATACATTAGTACAGCTCCCAGTCCAAACGTGCAATAATGGCTACAGTAAACTAAGGCTGCCGGTTTAGCTTGTAGCTTAGTTAGCTTGTTAGCTCGTTCTCGCTGTGCAACACATTAGCTAAGCTAGCTAACAAAAGTAGCTAACCAGTGGTTAGTCAACCAAATTAAGGTAGCTGCTTTTCTGATCCGCACATATCTTGTGGCAGTAAAATGTAGCATGCGCCTGATGTTTAGTGAACTTAAAATTGGATACTGCAATATGAAACTCATGCATGTATTAAACCCATGTATACACAGTCCAAAAGTTAGCCAACTTATCTAGCTAGCTGACCAGGCTAACCAGTTAGCCCCAATACTTCTGTCAGTCATTAGCTAGCCAATATCATCAGGTGAAGTATGCTTGTAGGTTTGTTTCCTTACATTTAATTGTATTTTGTCTCTGTTTTAAAAAGAAATCTGTTCTGTTTGATTTATAATCTCTCCCATTGTGGCGCTCAAGTCGTGCACTGTCTGAGGGTCCAGTAAGGCAGTGTTTGTCACTCCTTTATTAGCTAGCTCGTTGTAGAGAGAGGCTAATGACAGGGTACCATGTGCCCCATTGTTTTGAATGTGAGCGCCAGTTCCTTTTCACCTGATGAAGTGTCATGAGAGTCTGACAGCTTTGCAAGGGCTAAGTACAAGTAGTTTCTGTCATCTTCTAAAACAGGAACGAATCATTTATTTTTTGGGGGGAAATTTTTTTCAGTTCTTTGGTTCACTTTAATTTCTTCAGTGAGTTGTTACTTTGTATATCCCAATATTATGTTGACTTAATTTACTAATTGTCGGTTGTTTCTGGTTATGTGTGTTTGTTTAGGGTCGAGATTCTATCACTTTGACATCACACTATTTCCTCCTATTTCAGATTGTCTTACATGCAATGATTGGGCTATTCAACAACAAACAGTGTTATTGTGATGCCTGAGATTTCTGTTTCATCAAGGTTGACTTTCAAGGTTTTATGGTGCTTGTCAAGTCAGTGTTTCTGGTGCAGGGAGCTAGTCAAGATGCCAAACTTCCTCTGTAAAACTGAGTTCGTAATCAAATCGTCAGATCTTCACATTGAAGGTGCTGAAGATTTTACTAGAGAGTTGACAGTGTGATGGTAGCACTGTCAAAGCAGCGATTAGAGAGTTACTCACTTCTAACCATTAAACATCACTTAGTGAACAGTCTAGTTAGTATGACCTGGCAGGTGTTAAAGTTTGTGAAGTGTAGAAGTGATGGAACACTTAATTGCTGCTTTCATCACCTCGGTAATGTAAAGTTCCAGTTGTGAGGTGGGACAGTTTTTTTTGCCAAAGTTTCTTTTCTTGGTCTAATTCCGTTTTCACTTATGGCGTTTTCAGGTCGAAGGAGGCCTCGAGCACGCCGCCCGCGTTCTCCCATCTTCGAGGAGAAGGAGATTCCTCCTCTGGAGATCCCCAAATCCTCAGAGGACCTCCTGCTTCCCAATGAGCAGCTCCTCAACGCCTCAGCCATCTACGAGGTCCTCCGCAACTTCAGCCCTGTCCTGCGCCTCTCGCCGTTCCGTTTCGAGGACTTCTGCGCCGCCCTGGTGGGGCAGGAACAGTGCACGTTGATGGCCGAGACGCACATCTCTCTCCTTAAAGCCATCCTTCGGGAGGAAGACGGCTCCAACACCACGTTCGGTCCGACCGACTTGAAAGACTCCGTCAACTCCACCCTCTACTTCATCGACGGCATGACGTGGCCGGAGGTGGTGCGGGCGTACTGCGAGAGCGACACCGAGTACCACCACGTGCTCCCCTACTTGGAGGGGGAGGAGTACCCTTTCGGACCTCTGGAGAGCAAAGTCAAGGTCCTTCAGTTTCTGGTGGATCAGTTTCTCACGACCAACTTGGCCCGCGAGGAGCTGATGTCGGAGGGCGTGATCCAGTACGACGATCACTGTCGCGTCTGTCATCGCCTCGGCGACCTGCTCTGCTGCGAGACGTGTTCGGCCGTGTACCACCTGGAGTGCGTGAAACCGCCTCTCGAGGAGGTGCCCGAGGACGAGTGGCAGTGCGAGGTCTGCGTGGCGCACAAGGTGCCCGGCGTGTCCGACTGCATAACGGAACTGCAGAGGAGCAGGCCGTACATCCGCCAGGAGCCGATCGGCTATGACCGCCATCAGAGGAAGTACTGGTTCCTTAACAGGAGAATAGTTGTGTGAGTATCGACTGAGTCATCTGCTTCGTCGCCATTTCTCTGTTTCTATGCGTTTTACTCCACGTTCACATTTGCGTTCTCACGGCTGTGAATACGATCAACCAGGACTCTAGGAATTTATCCGTCCCCCCCCCCCCCCCCAACTGCTTCTGTTTGTTTGTTGTCGTTATGCGTCGTTTTTCTGAGTTGCACAGCAACATGTAATTGTAGGCTACTGAAGTGTAGTTCATTGTGTATGACAGTCTATCACACGTGCCAATCTAAAGGATATCCAGTTTAGCCGAAGGGTGAAATTCAACCATGCAGGAAAAATGACTCTGTTCAGGGCATTAGCCTCATCTGCTTCCCCCCAGTAAAGCCAGCGTGAATGAATCCTTATTTAGACTTAATTCAGCAGCGTTTTGTTCTAGCTAAATGGGCAGTGTCAGTAATGGAATGGTTTGAAAACGGTTTAGATCTTGCTTATTTAATTTTGTCTCTCGTATTGATCTGTTGTCTGTTTGAGTTTTAGCAGGAGCCCAGTGTGTGCTTAGGCCGAACTCATGTTCAAGTTATTGCGACTTCATGTTTTCAAGATGTTGTATAGAACAAACATGGCAATTAGGTGGAGTTTAGGCTCTTCCTGCGGGAGGGAAATGTCTCAGCTATGGTGCGTGGCGCTGACACTCTGTAGTAGAGGTCAGATTAAATCTCCTAGATAAGTTTTGTCCCGGGCTGTTGTCCTGAAAACAGCTGAGGTTCTTTTGTCCTGAGCGGATCCCTGATGGCCTAGAGGTAATTGCCGGATAATGACTTTGGTCATCCATGACATGGCAGCCTTTCACCGATAGCTGTGTTCTTTTAAGTTCTCCTTTGCGACAGGTACTGTAGACTTTCATTTCTCTCATTATTAAACATCAGTACAGACAGTGGGAGTTGTAAAGTAATCTGTAAATTGTGAAGATCCTTGCTTGGTTACATTTAAGATTAACTTTAGTGAGTTTGTTGGGCATCAGTTTTTGTTCTGGTACTGTAACAATGCAGTATGCCAACCATGGCCCCTGTGGTCTGTGCTCTAAAATTGCGGTTCAGGAAGCAGTTACGAAACTTTTCAGTTTAGCTCTTGTCCAAAAGAAAAAAAAAAGTTTTAGCACACTCCAGCGTGAAGCCCAAAAATGGCAAGGTGGTGTTGTCAGCCCCTAATTAATGATTTCTGACTCCCACCCAAACCTGTAACACACACAGAACAAAAAAAAAAAAAATCAATGTAAAGCGGTCAGGGTGATTGACTCCCACTCATGGACACAGGCTGGTCTAATTTCTTCTCTCTCTCTCTCTCTCTCTCTCTCTCTCTCTCCTGTTTGTTTATGTTTCAGTGAGGAGGACGGCGATCAGGAGAATAAAAAGATCTGGTACTACAGCACAAAGGTGCAGCTGGCAGAGCTGATTGAATGCCTGGATAAAGAGTACTGGGAGAATGACTTATGTGCCGTATTGGAGGAGATGAGAGAGGAGATACACGCGCATATGGATATTACTGAGGATCTTACCAACAAGGCCCGTGGGAACAACAAGTCCTACCTCTCTGCTGTAAACGGTATGAACACACACACACACACACACACACACACACACACACACACACACACACAGTGTTCCTAAAGAGCTTAGATTGGTGTTGAGCAGTGTACATCGGTCACAGAGGTCAGACTTTGGATGGTGTCTAGTTAAGTATTTGTGTGTTACGACAGTTTAAATTTGTCTGTCGTCTTTTCCTCGCCCCAAAAACTTTTGTCAGTGAAGCTTTCATTTATAGTTACGATTTACATTCAATTTATATTCATGCCGTGTACTCAGGATGAAATGTAACTATTTAGATAAGAACTTTGCTGTTGTATTTCCTACATATGCCTTCTGCCAATACTAATTTCTCCTGCCCCGAGTAATGAAATATGCTTTGAGCGGGTATTTGACACAAGTGTATTTCTTTTTCTGTCTGGATAAAAGAAGAATAATTTGGGGTCGTTTTTTTGTTTGTTTGTTTGTTTGTTTGTTTGTTTTTCGATCAGTTGAAGGTGTTTGTCAGTAAGCTGTGGACAGAAGATGAAGCACACGGTTCATGTTATTACATCTCTAATCTTTCCATCTTTTGTTGCGTTAGATGTCTGGAAGCTGTCAGCTTTGGTTGTTGGGCCTATTGAAACAGCCTACAGGAGGCAGTATTACTATATTACTCACCAATCACAGCCGTTCTGTTTGACAGCTGTCGTGAGTCTCCTGGAGGACTTCATTTTTTCGGTCACTTCATTTGTGTTAACAGCGTGTTGTCGCCAACAGCTACGGTTACATTTCGTTACTCCCGCGGAGACTCTGAAGAGGGTTGCTGTTGTGCTTATTAGCCTCAACAAGGTCTACTGGTCTTAGACTGAATTCTGACTGGGACAGGAACCTGGTTGTGGGTATGAAACATATCAGCGGTCTCTTGACGCTCTAGTTTGCTGTGCGGTGGAAGGTGCAGAGATGATCAGGGAATATTTAGCACTGATTGCCCGTGGGCATGAACTGTTAACAGCGAACAGCTCCGTTGACTGTAACTGGTGTAAGAGAAAGAGAGTGACAGGAGAGATAAGGCTGGCATGATGCTTCTACAGGAATGTGAAACTCTCTCTCTCTCTCTCTCTCTTGCGTGCACACACACACACACACACACACACACACTCTCTCTCACTCTTGCACTCAGTCACTCTATCCACCCCTCTTTCCTTCTTCATTGCAACATACAGGCTTCTCTCTTTCTCTCTCTCTCTTTCTCACTCTCGTACTCACTCACTGTCTCTCTTCTCGGCTATTCTTTCATCACAGTATACAGCCTTCTCTTTCTCTCTCTCTTTCTCACTCTCGTACTCACTCACTGTCTCTCTTCTCGGCCATTCTTTCATCACAGTATGCAGCCTTCTCTTTCTCTCGCTCTTTCTCCCTCTCATTTTCACTCACTCACTGTCTTCTGCTCTGCTTCATTTTCATTCATTGCAGTGTAGCCGCAGCCTGTACGTTTCAGTGCCTTTTCATGCAGCGTTTCTTCTCTTCTCCCTCTTCATGGGTTTTATAGATTGATAAAAAAAAATGGCTTTTGCGGTTAGTCTTACAAAAAAAATGGAGAAATTGTTGTGTTGTTTGTTTAAGAACTGTGCAACTCTGGTTTGGTTTCCTGATGTCTCATTTCAACAGAGTAAATCAGAGTGGGACTGAAAGAAAACTAGAGACAGAAAGTTTTCTTTTCTTTTCTTTTTCTTTTTTTTTTTTTAAGACAAGCATGAGTCTTCTTATATTTGTTACCTTAAATAATTGATGGGGCTTGTCAGTATTTTGTCTTTTCCAAAAACTCAGTGCTCACAGCTGCTTTTTTGTCTCCCGGATTTGGTGACACAGCTGTTTCTAAGCAGCGGAGTAGAGAACCGTTCCTCCGAGAAGGAAACGGACACGGTTCCGTGCTCTCAAGTTCACTCTCGCATGTGGTGGCTTAAATCTCAGAGACTGGTTCAAACTAGAGCCCGACCGATACTGGATTTTTAAGACCGATACCGATTTCGATATTTGAGTATTTTAAAATCCGACAGTGATGCATCAGCCGATATTTTTTTTCAGAAACATATTACATAAACAAAGATTTTTCCCTAACATTTGTCACGGGTAGTTATTTAAGAGCCCTCGCCGAGATAACATGACATAATGCGGTTTTTGAACTTTGACTGATGGTACTGGCTTTCACGTTACTGCAGCAAAACCAGGCATGGCATGAATGTCATAACATGGTTGAAGGATCCATCTGTAGTATTCACATAGAATATATTGGTAAGACTTGTTTAACGGCAACATTGTCAATATGAGGTGTGAAGAAATGTTCCTGTTGGATGCTGAAGTATGCTTGATTGTTATTGGTCCGTAGTACATGCAGGTAGAGTTTGTCCACGCGGTCTCAGGGTGTGCGAAGTAGCCCTCTGGCAAGACAGTCAACATGCCTTCGAAACGCCAAATAAATACTTTGAGTTGTAGCATGTCGTTGTCTGGAATTAATCTAGGTACATATTGTATGAAACACCATCTTCCGTTTCTCCTTTTCTTTTTTTAATTGTCATTTATCGGCCATTATAAACGCTGATGCCGATTTATCTGCAATTAGCTCATGTCGGCAGGCTAATTTTATCGGTCGGGCTCTAGTTCAAGCAGAACTGCTTCATGTTTTCATATATATGTATATAAAGTAGTGTCCTTGTCCCCTCAGTTGCTTGCATCGGTCTCTGTCTCTCTCTCTCTTTCTCGCTCTTACTCTTGCTCTATGCTTTCTGGAAATAGAATGTATCCAAAAACTGAAAATCCCCTCGCTGACCCTGCTGGTGGGGTAGAAAGTGAAACCAGGCACACCTACAACAGAATATCCGCCTCAGAGTTGCCAGTGAGAAGCATAAAGCGCTGGGCACATTGTCAAAGCCCTTTTTTTTCTTTTTTCTTTTTTTCTTCTTCCTTTTTTTTTTTCTTTTTTGCACGGCAAAGCAATATGATGTGTTTTTCCCCCCAGGTCCTTTTTTGATCCAATTCAAAGAACCTGGCATTTCATATTAACTCTGTTTTGGACAACACACTTGCTCCATCTGTCTTCTAACCGAGACAGTTTGACTCTCACATAGTGTCCTTGTTGGTCCTCAGGGCATAGAAAGATAAAAGTCTTGCAGGATGTTCCCTAATGAACAGTTGTGGCTTCAACTGTATCACTGCTCTCCACTAACTCGCCGTACTTTTCACTTTAGTTTAAAATGGGAGTGATGTAGGGTTACGCTCTCTACTGAGGCTCTGTTTTAAATTAGTGTCTGTCCTTCAGCACAAAATGCCATGAAAAGTGGTGGGTGGAGGATGGGTCTCATCTGCAAAACCCCACCCCATTCTTCCTCTATACCACTGCAGTGCATTAGTTGATGTGGACCTGTTTTTGACAAGGTATTATGAAAGGTATATTTGCTAAGCAGAGTTAAGATGCTGTTGCAGTACAGTTGTGAATGTTTTTTTGTTGTTATTGTTGTTGTTTTTTTTCATTCAAGCTTAACAGGGTAACAAGGGACTTGGCCTGTTTTTTGGAACAGATTTTATGAAACACATTACTCAAGACACTCTTTGAATCAAAATTCTCTTTCTGAGTGAGAATCATTATGGGAAAACCCGGTGTCTCTTAATAGATTCTGTTGCCTGTTGACTATTTTGCTCTCTATTTTCCATCTCAGAACTGAAACCATGCCTCATGTTTGCTTTCTTATCTATGCATTGTGAATTTGAAAAAGTTTGGCTAAGGGTTTACGGAGATGGCTGTGTGTGTCCGTTTCATGAGTTCTGTTCCAGTGTGCCCTCTACATGCTAACTAACTTCCCCCAAACAAAGCAACATTTAGGCCTCAGGGCCAGTTGGAGTCCAGCTGTAATACGCTTGGCCTCCAGAATGCAAATTACATGTGTTTTTTTTTTTGCTATGCTGTACCCTTTAAACGTTTTTAACAGGCTTAAGCATTAAAAATCGTACATAATCTTGAGAGACAGTGTAGAACAGAGAGTAACCTATAGCAACATAGGAACGTACAATAGCTTGGAATGTGTTTTGTTGCTTTTAGTTTCGCTGAATATCGTTCAGTTTATTCATTTTTGTGTCAAGAGTGGAGCGAATAGAGGGACATTTTACAGTTATTGCTTTTTGCATGCCATTCCACACAAGCTCAGCGAGTGGTCACCGATAGATGGACTGTTCACTTTGGGTTTGTTCTGTTGTCTTTTCCTGCAGACGATATCCTAGAGAGGCTGAAGGCCAAGCAGGAGATGGAACTGGATGAGGTCAAGAAGAGGGAGGTGGAGGAGGTCGATAAAGCCAAGCAGGGGTCAGAGGTCAACGAGTCTGAAAAGGCTCCTACAGGGGAGTCGTTCTCTCCAGAGATTGATGGGAATGGAGAAGCAGGTGACGGAAACGCCACAAGCAAGCAAACAGCTAATGGTGAGAGAGCGCCCTCTTCTGGCCTGTGTAAACAGGGTCAGTTCAGTTAAATTTATTATCTGTATATAGTGTCTGTATGCATTTTTTTTTCCTTCACCTGAAACACCTGTGAAGAATTCAGAACAGATGAGTGCCAATAGTTGTAATTTTTTCAGTGAGCAAATGTGAAAAATGTTTCCCTGCTTCTACGGTGTGCTATGCCCAAAGTATCTTGTGTAGTTTGCAAACTGTTAACAAATTGTCTGAAAATGTATGGCCACTGGTATGGAATCCTCACCTGTGGCCTGAAGAATGCTCGTACTTGGTCTGGGCGGTTGGTTTGGTCTCTGTGGCTGGCTTGGTCTTGCGGCTTTTAAAGTAGCTCTGTCTGTATGCTGCGTCCTGTCGCAGATGAAGCCCCCCCTGCTGGTGAGGAGGCCAACAGCAGCAGCATCTCAGATCCTCTGAAGGCTGACTCTCCAGCCCCAGATTGCAGCCAGCTTAAAACTGAACCTGAGAACTCCGCAGGGGGTGCTAACACTGCCTCCTCCAAAGGAGAGGAGCCTGGGGAGGAGGCGACGACCAGCGTCGAGGTTGAGAAGGAGTGGGCAGGTACAGGTGACCGGCTGTGCACGTGTCCCCTTGACTGCGTTGTGAACCTGTTGTGACTTTGCGCATCAGCTTCCACCTTCATCTGCCCATCCTGTTCTTCCCCAATCATTCAATACCCTTACGCTGTCTCGTTTTCCAAACTTGTAGACACAAAACCACAGCTTTTAGCCTGTGTGATGTTTTTAAGCCAAAGCTGCTGAAAGCTTACCGAGTTGGTTGGTGGTTGCATATTATTCTTTACATTCCGGCTGATCCACTGCTTTTCGCTGCACCCGTTGCTTGATCATTAAATTCTTAACGATCAAGAAGAGAAGCATGGTGTGTTTGTAAGATCCTGTGCCAGTTTCCCAAATCTCTCCATCTTTCCAAACCCTGGAATGTCAGACAACTAGGGATGAATATGAACCCTGTCTTTTTTTTTTTTTTTCTCTTATGGAGTCTGCCTGCTCTACTTCTGCTTTATTTGTTGTGGTGTTTTCATCCTGCTTCATGGCATTGGTCTTCTTTCTTCTCTGAATTTGTGAAAGCTCACTCTCATAGTAAGCCATGGCTAGTGCATATCTGGCAGTGGTTGTTGTTCTGAAATCTGTTAGGCTATTTTTCTTCTTTTTTTTTTTCTTTTTTTTTTTCCCCTACCCCAATCCCACTGCAAACAGAGCCCCCACTATTCACTGTAAAGACACAAAGAGCTTTAGTTGGCACAGGCAAGTGTCAACTCCTCCCTAGATACTTCTGCTGAACAAAAGCATCCTCAGAGACGTAATGGATTTGTGCCATGTTCGGTGTCAGCTAAAATAGAAATTCTCCTTCTTGCTAGCTGTTCTACTGGGAAGAGGTGCTCTTTTGCTGCGGTGTGATGATGCATTCTTCTCTTCTATGTTGCACTCTCTGCTGTGACTGTGTAACTGTGTTGTCTTCAGCTGAGACTTTTGTGACATGTTGTTTTTATGCTGCGGTGCATTTAATTGAATATCATCAGCATCGCTCCGAAGACGACATAGTAATCGTAGATGTGGATCAGCTTCTAAATGTCAGTGTGTTCCCCTCTCTCAGGTAAAAGTTCAGAGGCTGGTTCCCATGGTGATGGAGAACCGTCGTCGTTAGTAACCCATCCTCCCCAGACTGCTGATGAGAACAGCTGCAGCAGCCACATATCCACCTCAGAGGGGCTCAGGGCCCCTGAGGAGCCCGATCTGGCAGACAGGTCCTCCCAGTCCTCCATTACCAGCCAGGATGACACTGGTACATCTGTGTCTCACACACACACACATACACACACTTACACTTGCACTTGCAAAGAGTCAGGAAATGATTTTGCCCTATTCACAGATAATTCAGGAAATTATCAGGTCCATTATGGGACTAAGTAACAGCTCCTAGGAGCAGTTAGGTGTTGTCTTGAAAGTCACATTGCCGGTGTACACTAAGTGTGTGAAATGCACAAATTTAGCCTGCATACATATCTTTTTTGAACACCAAGCATGAGCCAGTGAACCACAGAGAGCCCACAGCCATGCTGATACCTCACTGTTCACTCTCCTAGCTTGTCTGCTTACCTAGAATGTGTCTGTGTATGTGTTTGTGGGTTGCTCGGTGATTGACAGGTGAAGGTAAGGAACAGACAAACGGGGACAGTTCGTTACCAACAGCTAAGACGGGATCTGCCACAAGGATGGTGACCCGGCTACGCAACCCAGAAAGCAAGCTGAGCCAACGCAAGAGTCAGCAAGATAGCAATTCTCAGGATGGCAGCAAAGCGCTTAAAGAGGTTAGTCCAACCATTTTATGAATGCTTTTCAAGAATGTGGTTATATCATATTTATTTATTATATTAATCTAGAGGGTTTTGCTGGATTTGTATTGACTCTGATTTCTTCCATGCGTAACATGGGACTCACTTTTGTAAATCTTTCTCCAGACCCCTCCCCTGGCCTCTTTGCTTTCTGGCAAGAAAGATTTGGCCATCAAGGGGAACCACAGCACCTTTTTCAAACTGGGCCAAGAGGGCAAGTACCGGGTGTACCAAAACCAGTACAGCACCAACACTCTGGCCCTGAACAAGCACCAGCACCGCGAGGACCACGACAAGCGGCGGCACCTCTCACACAAGTTATGCTTGACCCCCGCTGGCGACTTCAAATGGAACGGCTCCATGCATGGCTCAAAGGCACTGACCGTGTCTACGCTCAGGCTGTCAATCATCCAGCTGGAGAACAATGTTCCCGCCCCCTTCCTGCACCCCAACTGGGCCTCCCATAGGTAGGGTAATATTTTGTGTGAGGGGAGGTTAATGGTAGAGTTAAGAATAGATCAGGTTACGGTTTTAAGAGAAATGGCTAAGAGTAGCCTCTGTATGATTAGGCAGGTAATGGAATCACATAAGATTTCAGGACACCAACTGTCACTGTTATTTGCCATAGCTGAAGCACTTTTGTTTCACATTTTGTTTAGCTATAAAAACGAAATGTGGTGTTTTGAGTAAAGTGCATTGTGCAGTGACAGCTTTTCATGGGGAGAATTGCAGCAGCCGTTCCAGGTTTTTCACGATTTGTTTGACTCCACAGGTCAAACTGGATCAAGGCTGTGCAGATGTGCAGCAAAGCGCGGGAGTTCGCTTTGGCCTTGGCCATAATGGAGTGTGCTATCAAACCTGTTGTCATGCTACCCGTGTGGAAAGATTCCCTGGGCCACACAAGGTTGGTGATAAAGCATATTTTAGCACTATGCACAACAGACAAGTGCTTGTACATCTGTCAGTGCAGGATGTAATACATTTTGCAGATTGCTTAGCTCTTAGCCCTTGGTTGCTTGTGTAGGGTGTATTTTCCCCCTAAAAAACCTAATGAACTACACCACACATCAGCTGACTAAACGAGCCAAAATGTCACCTTGCTGTTTTTATCCCAAGTTTGCTTTTATATCTCTTTCCCTCCCTCTCTCTCTCTCTCTCTCTCTCTCTCTATCTCTCTCTCTCTCTCTCTCCCTCTGCTATGATTGCCTCAGGCTGCATCGAATGACCTCCATTGAGAGAGAGGAGAAAGAGAAGGTGAAAAAGAGAGAAAAAAAGTTGGAAGATGAAGAGATTATGCAACAAGCGACGTGGGTGAAGTACACTTTTCCCATCAAACACCAGGTTAGTGAGTCACTGCATGCTGACATTCAAATGCCTGAAATCCTGTAGTGAAAACCAAGATTCACATCAACTGCAGCGAACCGGAATCGTCTTTTCCCTCCTTGTTTTCTCCGCTAAAGATCAACTAATAACCTGACTAAATGTTTAAAGCCGGGATGTTTTGTTTAAGCGCAGTTCTTACGGACTTCTGTTGCTTTTTTGACCCTTTGCACAAATTTACAGGTTGGTGCACAAGTTAGATGCAGAATAGTTGTTCACATTCCTCAGCAAATCATAGGCATGTAGTGCTTGATAGAAACAAGATTGGAGGTTAGATACTAGATCCAGAGTTGTGCACCCCTGACTTAGATCCTGGAACTCAACCTTTTAAACACATACTTGTCAGCAATACTTTGGCTGCTCATCCTCAGATCCTGACATGGTGAACAATTCTGATATGTGTTTTCTCCTCCCTAATTATGATGGTGGAAAATTTATGGCAAAATGAGTTTCTTCATATGATGGCTCAGTGGCCACCAGTTGGTGTCTTGCTAGTTGTTTGGGTTGCTTTCCAAAGCGATGTGATTTAGCCGCAACATATGAGGCAAATGTAAAAACTGGGATAGTAAAGAAAATGTAGCAGAAGACGCTTTGATCCATGCTCCATAATTGTTTGGTTGTACTATTTCTGTGTAATTTCTCACTGTGCATTTTTTTTTTCTTTTTTTGACTTATCAGTTTAGTCAAATTCTCCGAATTCCAATGAGTATGAATGTCAAGCTCTTGTAAACAGATTGCATGCCTTACCAGTAGATGGTTATCATCTTTTTTTTTTTGGTGACGTGTAGTGGTCTTTTTATGTGTTCTAGGTCTGGAAACAAAAAGGTGAAGAGTACAGGGTAACAGGTTACGGAGGCTGGAGCTGGGTCAGTAAGACGCATGTCCACCGATTTGTCCCCAGACTACCTGGAAACACCAACGTCAACTATCGCAAAGCACTTGAGGGTATGTATTTTTCCACTCTACTGTATCAGCCAAAATTATCATTTTCATTATCTGTTAATGCAGCTTAATGTGTCATACAGAAAGATTAATATAATTACATTTGCATTTCTTTTTTTAGCAGCTAAAGCTGAAAAGGAAAACCAGGCTTCCTGTAAGAAGAAGGAGGAACACTTTGTAAAAACAGACGTGGAATTCAAGGAAACAAAGGAAAGTGAAGATCCCACCAAAAATGCAGATGAAAAAGACAAGGACCAAAGCTCTTCCCCCACTGAATCCTCCACAGAAATAGTTTCTACAGATGAGCAGATGTCAAAGGAGAAGGGAGACGAAACAAGGCAGGAAGAAAAAATGGATGTGGAGGAAGGGAAGGATGAAGGAACAGAAGAGAAGAATGATAACCACGTCAACAGCAGCACATCTGAGGGGATGGATGTCGACTCTAGCGCACCACGCTCCTCTCCCGGTGAAGAAAATGGTACTTCCACACAAAATTCATGACCTCTTTTCTCTCAATGTGCTAATACAATTGTAGGCATCATACTTAAACTGCTGTGTAGTGGCAGATCATTTACTCGAACTACTGATCTGAACCATCAGGCTAGCTTAACCAACATTCGTTTGTTCCTTCTTTTTAAGGTAACTTAAGCACTTCTGGCACACCGCCCATAAACGAAGAGTCTGTTAAGACGGAGCTTGTCCAGAATGAGGAGCCCAAGGTCATTGCTGCAGGGCAGCAGTCTCAACGACCCTTTAACTACGATGTAGTGAATGTAAGCGAGGGCTTCCTGCTACGCACAGCCTACAAGAAGAAAGTGAAGGCATCTAAGCTTGACGGACTGTTGGAGCGACGGGTGAAGCAGTTCACCCTGGAGGAGAAACAGAGGCTGGAATGTCTCAAGCAGGGTGCGGTCACCAAAGCTTCCTGCAACCAGATAAATGAAGGCCCCGAAAAGACGACAGGAGGCTCGAATGATACCAAGGTCAAAAGTGAAGGAGCAACTGCTGAAGCTTCCAGGGTTGCTAATGCAGAGGGCTCCGTAACCACACAGGACAAGAAGGAACAAGAAAGGGCTGTAGACTCGGCATTGCAGGAAAAAGATCCTGTGGTCCAAAGGCTGGGGTTTGACCAAGAGGAAGAGCAGATTAAGACCAAAACTTCAGGAGACAAGGATAGTGTGGATGTCAAATCAGGTGTCAGTACTAACACTCAGTCAGCTGGTTCTAGTCCTGAGTTTCAACAGCAGAAGCCTGGGACTGGGTCAGACCCCAGTGCCACCAGTTGCCATGGTAGCAATGACCAGGGCAATGGTAACCCAGAAACTGAGCTCAATGGGGGTTCTCAGAAAGGTCTCGATCTCGATGGTAGGCCAGAGAAATCCCTCACTGAGGGAGTGTCTCCCAAACCTGGGGATACAGAGAAGAAACCCTCTCTTGAGAACAACTCGTCGATCACAAATTTTGGAGAGAATGGCAGGGTACATGGATGTGAAGAGGGATCCATAGTTGACAACAACATGGAAGTGGATAATTATACAGGAGGTGGGAAGGTGGAAAAAGACAGAGCAGTTCAAGTGAATGGGAAAGATGATTCTTCAGACTCTCCTCACCTTGATCTGAGCGGTCACGTTAACACAAAGGAGCTTCCTCAGAGTGTAGGGAGTGAAATAAAAGCTCTCCCGCCAAAGGAGACAGTGAAGTCATTCATGAATGGCGATCTCTCCCAGGAAGGTCTGAGGGAGAAGACCAACACCACAGCCCCTCTTGCTGTTCCTGATGGAGAACAAAGGATCACAATGTCAGAACCTGAGGATTTACCACCGCAGAAAATACCCAGGCTGGAGAATAACACAGAAGAAACAAAGGACTCTATGAGGAACTCTTCTCCCTCTGAACCCCCTTTAATGTCTGAAACACTCAACAGCACAAAGGTGGATTCAGCAGAAACCGATGAGGTCAAACCCAAAAAACTCATCCCTTCACCTGTCCCCTCTGTGGAAGAGTCTAGCCTCAGTAGTGACATGGCAGATAACAGTAGTAGCAGCACCAGCAGTTGTGGGCAAAAGACCATCGTCACCCAGATCACCTCTACCGCTACCACAACTACAACTGTGTCTACAGAGTCACGAACGATGCAGATCGCAGAAAACAATGCATCCAGCAGCACCGGAGGTACGTCGTCAGTACCTAACATGGAGACCAGCAGTGCTGTCTCTACAGTAACCAAGACGACGACCACCACCACCACGGTTACCAAGGTTTGCAACTCAGTCCTGGGTGCCGCTGTCACAGCGGAGACCAAAACCGTTGTCACAACAACGTTAACAGACTCTAAATCCGGTCCCTCGGGCTCCTCAGTCACCTCTATGACAGCAAGTAAGGAGTATTCCACTAGAGACAGGGTCCGTCTGCTCAGGTTTTCCCGGACCAAGAAATCGCGCTCTGGAACAGCGTTACCATCCTACAGGAAGTTTGTCACTAAGAGCAGCAAGAAGAGTATCTTCGTCCTGCCCAATGATGAGCTCAAGAAGCTTGCCAGGAAAGGTGGCATCCGTGAAGTGCCCATTTTTAACTACAATGCCAAGCCTGCCCCGGACATTTGGCCCTATCCTTCCCCAAGACCCACTTTCAGCATAACGTGGAGGTTTGTGTTTTGTTGCCGTTTGTTTTCAGGTGTTTTCAGATCTTTTCAGATTTTTTTTTTTCTTTGTGCTTTCTATTCTTTAATTGTGGAATTAACATTACAGACAAAATGTGTTTTAAGATGTGCGCTGTCTTTGTGGGTCAAGAAAAAGCGTTTGATTTAAACTGCGTTTTCCAAAGATCTTGGTAGGACAGGACAATATAAAGGCCACCTTTTAAACACCTTTGTATTCCTGTTTCCAAGCATTCTGTGATTGCTTTGACATATAAATACATATTTGATATAGCAGATTTCAGAGTATAGTGAACTCTTTAGCCTGTGGTTTATTTATTCTAAAACCTGTGACAAGACGTGCTTCAAAAGAGGCCTAAACATGAAACAAATTTGAGTTTCTGGGGGAAAAAAAAAACTGGGAACTCCTGAGATCTGGATGAACACATGCTGCGTATCTGTCTCAGGCGCTCAGACAAACACATGTTAAACTAAGAACTTCATCTGTTAAGCAAGTAGTGTCAGGTTGGCCTAAGGCGCTGTATTCAGGCTGTAGTCTCCCCTGGACGCGTTGGTTTGAATCTCACTTCTGACAGCACGGCTCGGTGGTTAGCACTGTTGCCTGTAGCAGGAAGGTCCTAGGTTCGAATCTCGGTTGTCCCAGGTCCTTTCTGCATGGAGCTTGCATGGGTTTCTCCTGCATGCTCCGGTTTCCTCCCGCTATCAAAAGACATGTATGTTAGGGTTAATCCTCCTTTCAGTGCCTTTGAGTTGGCCCCTGGGCGTGGAGTGTGTGTGCTCACTGCTCCTAGTGTGTGTGTGCTCACTGCTCCTAGTGTGTGTGTGCTCACTGCTCCTAGTGTGTGTGTGCTCACTGCTCCTAGTGTGTGTGTGCTCACGGCTCCTAGTGTGTGTGTGCTCACGGCTCCTAGTGTGTGTGTGCTCACGGCTCCTAGTGTGCGTGTGCTCATGGCTCCTAGTGTGTGCACAGGATGAATCACACCACTCACTGCTCCTAGTGTGTGACCAATAAAGTACTTAAACTTAAAGTAGTTACTAATTAGCTTTAATGGCTAATTTAGCAATTCAGTCACACAGGAATTTGTCTAAGCAAAAATTATTGAACACGAATTGAGAGTGCAAGTGGAGTTAGCAAATCATTTGTTGTTAAACACTGGCCGTCCTTGCAGCCAGGTGTTTGGAGCTGGTTTGGACTCAAATGCCTCACCTTGAACTAAAGATTGTGTTTTGCAAACTGTCAGCAAAATGCAGAATGTGGAAAATGCGTTGAAAACAAAGTTGTATCACCCACCTCGGATGCTGAAGTATCAGATTATCTTTGCGCATGTGCTAATATCATTAAGTGGATTTCATTCCTCCAGATTTACCTTTTGCTCTTACCCAGAGTCACAATGCCAGGTCTGCTATCTGTAAAACCGGCCCTATGGTTTAGGAGCTGTTAAGTGTTTTTTAGCTGTGATTCCAGTTGCCTGGGAAGTAATTTGCTAATAAACAGCACTCTGTGATACAGGTACCGACTCCAGACGGTAAAGTCTCTAGCTGGGGTCAGTTTGATGCTGCGACTGCTCTGGGCATGCCTCAGATGGGATGACATGGCTGTGAAGCCCTCTCCAGCTGTAGGGACTACTCGCACAGGTAAGTATAGAGATGGTCTGTGTTGTCCATCAGTGCTGGTGGTTACAGTAAGAGTGTCTTCCTGCCAGTCCACCAACAAGCATTAATGCCGTCTTGTGAATCTTAGAAACGTCGGACACAGACATCACCACGACGGAGATCATCAAGCGCCGAGATGTGGGTCCCTATGGCATTCGTTCGGAATATTGTATCAGGAAAATCATCTGCCCCCTCGGTGTTCCTGATACTCCCAAAGGTAGAGACCCCATCGAGTAAAGGAGATTGTTGTTCAGGGATTTGCCTCAGATCAAGTTAACATTGGGATGATTATCCTTTGCGATGGTAACTCATTGTTTTATGTTATTTCATTTTATTTTTTTTGTTTTTGCCTCACGCAGAGACTCCAACTCCCCAGAGGAAAGGTCTGCGCTCTAGCGCTCTGAGGCCTAAAAAGCCAGAACCAGCAAAGCAGACCGGGCCGGTAGTGATCGAGACCTGGGTGCCTGAAGAGGAACTGGAGCTATGGGAGATCAAGGCCTTCACAGAAAGGTGAGACAGCTGAAAGGGGCGTCAGTTTATCCAGTAAATGAACAATGAAATAAAGCTCGCCTGTAAAAATATGTGATGATCAGCAACTTCAGAAGTGCTCTATCGATGTTTTTTATCCCTGTGGAATCAGGTGAGGTTTGGACAAAAGTCATAAACTGTTCCGGTCTTGAGCAACTTTTTTTTGTTCCCTCACAAATTGGTGCATGTGAAACATGTGTATGGGCAGAGAACAACAAGTTAAGCGAATGTTGATGTGATTGTCAGTGAAGTGACCTCTGGTTCACTGAAGGATCTCTAACCTTTAAGTTGTAACTTTTGGTTGAGTGGATTTATGATCAGTGTCCACCATCATAGTCTCCACCAAGCTCATCTGGTTTGTTAACTTCTTTTTGTTGTTGCTTTTGAAGGATTGAGAGGGAAAAGACACAATCAGCAGATCCTGCTAAGGTTAGTATACAGAAGAAAGCAGAGGAGTGCAAGGCCCAATTGGAAGCTCAGCTGAAGCACCAGAGATTGGCTGCCCAGCAGGTGGGAAAATCAGATGGTTTCCACCTGTTATTTGGGAAGTCCCCCCCTCAAATCGTTGGTGGGCTAAAACTGATATAGGTGTAATTGAGGCACTTTTCCAATGGGCCTTAGATTGGGGTTGTCGCGTTTATCTCAGATTTCAGTACTTCAGTACTTCACTTGTTTTAACTGACACCATGGCTGTTAGTGTGGTTTGATTTTCTTATGGCAGTCAGAACATGAACTAATGGGTGAAATTAGTTGGAACTGACTGTGGTAGATATTGCCATTTGTATCACTGATTTTTTCTTTTTACTGTCATTTGAGTGAAGCTGTCTGAGCAGCTTAATGATTGTGTTGCAGAAACGGTTGGAACAGCAGAAAACAGGGGCCAACACCACCACCTCCACGACCCTGACCAGCACCCCTGTCTCCACGGGGAAAGTTGTGGTCGGCTCCCTGTCGGGCCAGGTCACCCCTGGGACAAAAGTGGTGCTGGCCACCAAGATGGGCAGCCCTGTGACATTCCAGCAAAACAAGAACTTCCAGCAGACATTTGCTTCCTGGGTCAAGCAAGGGCAGAGCAGCTCAGGTTAGTGTTTTGAAAATTGTGCATGCTTATTTGTCCTTTGACCTTGTCAAGTGTCATGTCTTTTTCTTTTTTCTTTTGTGTCCTGTTGTGTTTCATTGTTCGCTAAAAAGATTCATTGGAATCTTTCCCTTTTGCTTCCTTTTTGTGGCTGTTTTTCTTCCTAATCTGTGATTGTTTTTGCCTCAAAGGCCTTCATTTTGTCCAAAACTGCACTGGGCATGGACATGTACATAGTGGCATGACATGCAGTCAAACGCTTTTTGTCTTTGTCTTTGTTTTTGTTTTGTTTTTTCCTCTTCGGGCCATGATGCTTTGTCTTAAGTCAGTGGTGCCCACTCTTTCTTCTCAACAACCTTTAAATGGCAGAAAAAACCCCCCCAAAATAAATAAGGCATTGTCAAAGAAAATTGTATTTGAAGGTCAGCTATATATTTCAACTTCAGTCAGAGCTTCTTCTTGAGGATCTGATTGGTTCGTGACTGGTATCCAGTGATCCAATTGGATTACATTGGGCACCACTGCCATAGACCCTGCCTGCCTGTTATGGCAGCCCTGTGACCTCGGCTCACATGTATCTTGCAGTCTCCACTGGCTCTGTTACCACGGTGGCGAGCAGCATCACTACGTCTGGGCAAACGTTCCAGATCGCTGCCGCCCCGGGGGGGTCGATGGCCGGCAAGGTTCTCACCGCCAAACTGCCGCTACCCGCCAACAGCAAGATTGTCACTGTGAATGTGCCAACCACTCAAGGAGGTACGGCAGGTGTCTGTCGTCGCTGGTATGCACGTGGTAGCTAGGCCTGCCCGCACTCAACAGACGCATGATGAGATCAGTCTGAGAAAGAGCACGAGTTTGGGTTTTCTCTGCTTGTTTTTGTTTTAAGTCCAACTATTTGTTGGTTAGATGACGGAGTTAGAGTACAGACAACCTGGAGCTGAGTCGCACTGTGGTTGCTTACTAGTCCCTAAGAGCCTAATTTCTTTGTTTTTCTTCTGATTTCCTTTTCCCCCCAGGAGTCTTTCTTTGTCTCTCCCCTTTACTCTTGTCTCATTTTCCTTGTATGATGAGTACATACACCATTGAATTTGAATTGATAGAGCAATGCCGTTCTGGTGAATTTGGTAATGATTTTAGGCTATAGATGTAAGCTAAACACAAATCATGTTACCGCAAAATTCTTGTTGTGCATCTTCCAATCTTGCACCTCAAGATATAGAATGACATTTTTGGGAGGGAGGGGGATGTTTAATGAATCATGCCACCATCATAAAATCTTTGTATTGCCAAACAGAGACAAAATATCTTCAAGGCAGGAGGTTTGTCTACAGGGCGGTGTGTGAGGTTGATCTTGAACGATGTGGTGTGTGTGTTTTTTTTTTTTTGTTTTTTAATGGTACACAGGTGTGGTGCAGGTGCAGCAGAAAGTTCTGGGAATCATTCCATCCAGCACAGCGGGAAGTGCACAATCCTTCGCCTCATTCCAGCCTCGCTCTGGCACCATCAGCATCCGCCCTAACAACACAACCTCCACCCAACAGGTAAGTAGCAAAAACTTTCCCACAACACCTTGTTCTTCAAAAATGTACATTGAACATTGTATTGCATACTAACACTAATAGTTGTCTCTCTGTTAATAGATAACTCTATGCCTTTGAAAGGCCTGAAAGACTAATACTGACAAACTTAACAACACATTGTTTGACATTATGGACCACTGACCTGAAGTGTAGTCCTGTATCAGTTTGGCTCTCTGCCTGCTCTACAGTGCACGCATTGAATTTCCATTCACAAGCGGCAAAACATTTTTTGACGTAACAGTTTATGGCTAGAAGTAAGTCCTTCCGTTGCTTTCTGTTGCAGGCCATCACAACTGGAACTTTACGACCAGGGATGACGGTCATTCGCTCTCCCCTACAGCAGAGCACTACTCTGGGCAAAACCATCATCCGCACACCCCTGGTGGTGCAACAAGGTATTTTCCCTACCAGTAGGTCCCTCCCCTTTTCCTCTTTGCCTGCCAGTGCCTGCATGCTTCATCCACAGTACCGCATGGTCATTAGGCAGCTAAGATGGTGAACTTGATGGTGTCCATTAGTGCTGTATGTTCGAATACCTCATTTTCATTTTGTGATATGTCTCATCCAGGTTTCTAACAGAAGTCTTTGTTATCGGCTGAAAAAGGCTCTTTTCTGAAGACCAGAATTGCACCCATCCTTACCTTTGTGACCATTTGTTGATGTATGGACTGCGTTGAGTGCCAGTGTGTTCATATTTATGGGTTAATGCGTGTTTCCTGAATCTTCTCTCTCCAGGTCAGGCTCCACAGGTTGTCACTCAGGTTATCCGTGGGCAGCCAGTATCGACGGCCGTCTCCAGTGCCGGCGGGGTGCAGGCGGGCACTGGGCAGAGGGTGTTGGGCACCCCGCCACGGGCAGCAACTCCTGGGCAGCCCCAGACCTCCCAGACGCCAAGGCCTCAGCAGGGCCAGGTCAAACTGACCCTGGCCCAGCTCACACAACTCACCCAAGGGGCACAGGTCAGCAACGCCCCCATTACCCATGTGACAGGCCCCAGTTTCATTATGTTTTGTCATTTGGGTTAGAATAGATAGTTTGTTTTTCTGACTGTGGGTGTGGATGTGTGTGCGCGTGTAAGTGTTGGATAAGTTTTTAGTATTGTTTTATTCACATAAGTGCAGTTGTGTGGATGTGTGTGACTTTGTGATGTCGCGTTTTCTGCCATGGGTTCTGTTTTTCACTTTGTGCCCTCACATGACACACACCTTGCATTGCTCACTTGCAGAGTCGTCCTTGTCTTTCTGTCTCTTAATTTATTTTTCCTCAATTAATTCAACCGGATTTCTTAACTGGATTCGTCATTTGTATGCTTTGGCTGTACCATTGCATGTCCTAACATCAGCAACCTTTTTTTTTTTTTTTTTTTGGAAACCTGTACTTTTACACCAGAAACAGCCAGGAGACTCGATGGAGAAACAAAAGGTTGGCATCTCAGTATACAGTTCTCTCCTCCTTAATCTGCCAAAGCTCTAGGCAGATAGTCTAAATGTCTCCATCTCCACTCTGCTGCACTGTAGCATTACATTTACATTACATTACATTTACATTACATTACATTTTATGTGAGATGCCGTCTCTTACCCCCCACTCCTCCTCCTCCTTTTCTTCTTACCTTCATCTCTGTTTCCCTACCTTCCTGTCTGTCACTCTACCTCTCTTCTTCTCCGCGTATCTCTTCATTCTTTCTCTCTTTCTCTCTCGTCCCTCTCTGTTTCTCCAGGGTGGGAACCAGGGTTTGACGGTGGTGATTCAGGGACAAGGTCAGACCACAGGTCAGCTTCAGGTCATCCCTCAGGGCGTGACCGTGATCCCTGGCCCCGGGCAGCAGCTGATGCAGGCCGCCATGCCCAACGGGCAGGTCCAGCGTTTCCTCTTCACGCCGATGGCCCCCGCGCCAGCCCCGGCGTCCACGGCTAGTGCCCAGGCTTCAACAGCCGCTGTTACTTCCACCGTCGCTTCTGCCGCCTCCGCCTCGACTGTTGCTGCTCCCACAACCACTACGCCCACAATACCAGGTGAGAGAGTAGATTTGAATACCTCATATAAAAAGGATTGGACTGGTCTGTAGTGGGGGGGGGGGGGGGGGGGGGGGATCAAGTTCAAGTTTTCAAGTTTATTTAGAGCCGAATATCACTGTTTAAAGTCTCAAAAGGCTTTACACGCCCACAACAAACAAAACAGGAATGTGGCAGTATGTGCTCTGTGTGAAGGGGAGTGGCTGTATTTGACTCACTCCTATGTGTTTTTGTGAGTGTGTGTGTGTATCATATTAGAGCTGTTTTCTCTTTCTTCCTCAGCAGCTCAGCCAACAATGCAACCCCAACTTCCCATCGTGTCTCAGGCCCCTCTCGCACCAGCTCCACCCTCTGTACCTTCTACGGCCCCAACTATCCAAACCTCCACCGTGTCATCACCACTCACTGCCGCTACCGCCACAGCCTCCACCAGCGCCCAACCCCATGTATCAGCCCAACTGCCCTCCATCCAAGTCCCCACAGTCCAGTCCACCGTGCCCCTACCTGTCCAGCAGGTATCCACAATCCCACCCGCCTCATCTCAAGTCCCCAGCGCACTACCAGTGTCCCAGGCCGCAGTCACACAGGTCCAGGCTCAGCTGAGACCGCAGCAGATCCAGCTGCAGCAGCCGCAGCTGATAACAGTCGGGCAGCAGGTTCTCACGCAGATCCAGAATCAGGTGGCTGCGCAGCTGCAGGCCCAGGTTCAGCAAGGAGGCACCGTATCGGGGGTCCCCCAACAGATCAAACTGCAGCTGCCCCTTCAGATCCAGCAAACGCAGGCGCAGCCCCTGCAGCAGCAACAGCAGGGAACTGCGCAGATGCAGACGCACGCGCAGATCCAGAACGTGGTGACTATCCAAGGCGCTAACGTGCAGGAGCAGCTTCAACGCATACAGCAGCTGCGGGAGCAGCAACAACAACAGCAGCAGCAGAAGAAGAGTCAGCAATACGAAGTCAAACGTGAGCAGGTCCAGCAAACGACCAGCCCCGGAGATCTGCTCCAGAAACAGGTTTGGGCCCAATATATGTATATATTTGACATGTATGTTATTTTATTCAAGAGGTGTGTGCTTTCGGGTGCTCTTAAAACACTTTCGATTCATTTTGGATGATGAATAATTCTCCCCATCCACATTCACATGCTGTAAATAAATTGATTTAATGGATTCTAAAGTTTTTCTAATTTAACCCAGACTTTGTCTGTTTAACTCAAAATGGAAGAGAGACAGTTATGTAGTTATATCTCCAGCTGAAAGGCTGTCAGTGCATTGTTATTGCCAAATTCTGGCTTTGTGTCCAACCCGAATGTGTTGGTGTTTTAGGTGGTAATGAAACAGAACACCAGTATTGAACACTTAAAACAGAAGAAGTCCATGACTCCAGCTGAAAGAGAAGAGAACCAGCGGTAAGGGCAACACTACAGTTCTTCAGTCTCTACTGAAACTTCAGGGCTTGGGACCCAGAGTTCAGGACACGATATGCTTTTTTTTTTTTTTTTTCATCTATTATCAGTATGAAAGTCATGAATTCAGTCATTATGTCTGAGTGCATATCAGCAGAATTCTGTCAGAGTCACGGTGCATATCAGTGCAGTAGAGGCAGGACTGTCCTCTGGGTTCGTAAAAACTGAAAGGATGAAAACCATTGAATAAAGCCTGATATCACAGACCTGATAGGGAGACAGTTACATTTTTTGTATTAAAAAAGTAATGCTGACAAAATCTTATACTCTCCTTTGACCCAGTCACCTGTGATTTCTTAGAAGCTGCCTCTTCCCATGTGTCTGAAGCCTCTTACTGCATCTGTTTACACGACACATTATGAGCTGTATAGTATCACAGGTGATGAAACTTACCTTCCACTATGTAGGTGTCTGACCTTCTGTCACTGCTGTTGAAGAAGAGGAGAGTAAGCGTGACTGTGGAAGTCACACCTGCCCGAAGGAACCATTGGTGTCTGGTCCAAACCTTTGCTCACGAACATGTTTCATACCTGTTCTGTTTCTGTGCAGGATGATCGTGTGCAACCAAGTGATGAAGTTCATCTTGGACAAGATCGAGAAGGACGAGAAGCAGGCGGCGAAAAAGAGGAAACGAGAGGAGTCGGTGGAGCAGAAACGCAGCAAGCAGAACGCCACCAAGCTCTCGGCGCTGCTGTACAAACACAAAGAGCAGCTGAAAGCTGAGATTCTCAAGAAAAGAGCGTTGCTGGACAAAGAGCTGCAGCTGGAAGTGCAGGTGAGCCACTGATGAATCCGTGAGACGAATCAGATCCATCTATCAGTCGGAGCCCAATTTTGAAATACTTTCACTGATTCCGTCGCGCAGTTGACCTTGTTTGAACGCAGAGCAGAGTCGTTGGTTCAAAGAGAGATTTAGAGTAAAGGAATGTAATAAACTGTCGGCTTCTGCCGCTTAAAGGAGAGAAATGTTGTTTCTCCACTGAAACAAGTCTGGACGGAGCAAACGTCTGAAACCGTATTGCTGTATTTCGTGCACGAGTTAATGGTTGTTGTCCGTCCCGTGTGTGTTTCCCAGGAGGAGCTGAGGAGAGATCTGAGTAAGCTACGCAGGGAGAAAGAGAAAGCCCAGGCCGCCGCCTCCCAGGCAGCTGCCGCCGCGGCTGCCAGCGCCCATGCGGCCAGCCTCTCCTCTTCATCTCCCTCCTCTTCCTCCACTGCCATCCCCCCCTCTTCCTCCTCTCACAAACGCAAACGGGACGAGGACAAAGACTCCTCCTCGACCAAGGTGAAGAAGAAGAAGATGATTTCCACTACCTCAAAGGACACCAAGAAGGACACGAAGCTGTACTGTGTTTGTAAAACACCGTACGACGAATCCAAGTAAGAGCAACCCCGTCTATGAAGCACCAAGATAAAAACAGAGAGGTGGAGGGAATCCAGGATAAAAGGAGATAACTGTAGAAACAAGGAGAAGAAGAAAGATAGACAGACTCTTAGAGCTTTAGGTTCTGAGTTGCACACACATTGTATCTAGAGACATTGATGGAGCAGACTTGGTGCCATGCAACTGTTTCAAATGTTCACTCCATGTCAGAGAACGACTGTTTGTGCTTTGTCAAAATGAATGAAAAAAAACAAGTTTTTGATCATCGAACAAGAGCAACTTACTGCATTTTTAAATATACTTCTGAAGTCAAGCTTTTATTGCGATTTAAATTATATTATGTGGAGTTCATTATTTAATAGGGACTGGTTTAATAGTAAAGATGTATCTTTATTTCTCTCAGGTTCTACATTGGTTGTGACCTCTGCTCTAACTGGTACCACGGTGAGTGTGTGGGCATCACGGAGAAGGACGCCAAGAAGATGGATGACTACATCTGTGCCGACTGCAAACGGGCACAGGAGGGCAACACGGAAGAACTCTACTGCATCTGCAGAACACCTTACGACGAAGCACAGTAAATGCCATCGATATGATTAATGCCTTCAAATGTAACGCAGAACCCCCCTCGGCGTTTGGTTTTATGCCGCGTACTACACGGGTTGCGTTAGCATTTATGGGCTGTTTAAATTATGGGCTTCCTTTTTTTTTTTTTAGCTGCCTGCTTCTCATGAAGACTCAGCTTGCCAAGGATATTCATAGTCTTTCTGCCAAAAGTAGAAGTTTTAACAGTGTCACATCAGTGGTTGGCTTCTAAGATGACGTAATGAACAATACAGATTATTTCTAGGTCATAAAACCATTACGATTTGACTGAAACCATTTAATCTATGCATTTTTCCTCTGTCCCGTGTCGTTTAGGTTCTACATTGGCTGTGACCGATGCCAGAATTGGTACCACGGGCGTTGTGTGGGGATCTTACAGAGTGAAGCCACTCATATCGATGAGTACGTCTGTCCACAGTGTCAGTCTACGGAGGACGCCATGACCGTCCTCACGCCACTCACGGATAAGGACTACGAGGGCTTAAAACGAATCCTCCGGTCCTTACAGGTAATCGAAAAACAAAACCGCAAAAAAACCCAGACTTTTCTCATTTCGCTGAATCAAACGTGTAGGCAGGAATGATTTTATGGGGATAATGAGTCAGGAGGACCCATTCTAATTCTGTTATATGGCTGAGGCTTCATATTCTATTCGCCCTCGTCGAAGGTTCTGGAACTTCTTCTATGACATCACCACCCACTCCTACTCTCCTATGTGATGTTTTATTTTTTTTTCTGGAGCCAAAGTATCCATGGATTGGAGAACATGTTGTTATGAAACCTCGACTATTCTAGACAGATGATTGTTTTTGTTTTTGTTGAATTATGTTCTCTGTGCTCCTCTCAGGCCCACAAAATGGCGTGGCCGTTTCTGGAACCTGTGGACCCTGAAGACGCTCCTGACTATTACGGCGTTATTAAGGAACCTATGGGTAACAGTCTTCTTCTGCTCTCACTCTTCCCCTTTTTTTTTTTTTTTTACATTAAGTCAGGCTTGTAGTCTCTCCTAAATGGCCCATTTGATCTTTTTTCACACACAAAAAAACTCTCCACAGCTTGTGTTTGAGCTGCTGTTACTTGTTAAATAACTCCGTTGTCTCTCTCTCTCTCTCTCTCTCTCTCTCTCTCTCTCTTTCTCTGTGTGTCTGTGTCGTTCAGACCTGTCCACGATGGAGGACAGGTTACAGAAGCGGTATTATAGCAAGCTGACAGAGTTTGTGGCGGACATGACCAAAATCTTCGACAACTGCCGCTACTACAACCCCAGCGACTCGCCTTTCTATCAGTGTGCCGAGTTTCTGGAGTCTTTTTTTGTGCAGAAGCTCAAAGCATTCAAAGCAAGCAGGTGAGATTTGATGACCTCCTCGCAGACGTACCTCATCTCTTGATGCCTTCTTGCCTTTTTTTTTTTTTCCCCCCCCTCCCTCCGTTACTCCTTATCCTTTGCTCTCATTGTGTGTGCTACCAGCTCGTCAAAAACCGTTTGATGTAAATATTCGTAGTCTTGTGAATCTAGTCATGAACGTGGGTGCAGTAGTGTTGTGGCCTGTCACCTGTTAATTTTCCTTTATTTATTTATTTATTTATTTTATTGTCTCAGACATTTTCGTTTTCCATCCCTCTAGTTCACATCTGCTATCTGTTTTTACCGCATTCTCTTGTCATACACCCCGCCTCCAGGCCATACATTCAGAGAGCTATGCAATCTGATTGGCCAAGGACGGCGGAACAGCAGATCACTCACAGCTAATACAAACGCCCGCCTGTTTGATCCGCTTACAGTGTCTGTTGCCACATTAGCTTCTCACAGCGGGGCCCTCCTCTCCCGCGCTCGTTGGCTCACTGTCCGTTAGCGTCTGTTGCATTTGTGCCGCATGCTTGTCGTTTATGTCACTCATTCTTCTCTTTCTTGCAGATTGTGATGTCATAAGTCTGAGACGTAGTAGCTGGACTCTGAGCTGGATGGCTGGGGGGTCTGTCATGGTTTAGAGAAATCATGGAACTCGCTGTTTCATAAACAGCGGAAATTCTGTGTCGTTTATTTAAATAATCGATTCGGGAAAAAAAAAAAAAATGAAAAAAAAAAAAAAAAAAAAGAAGTAAAACAATGGCAAACCCAAACAAGCACACACAACACCACACTCTCATACACCTATATAACCCTTCCTTTGTATGGGCTCAGAGACAGAGAGCTGTCCTGAGTCAACGTTTGAGAAAATGATAAAGCCAGAAATACTCCAAAGATGCCTTCCGTGACAATCACAAAATGGCAGCCATGTTGATAGATCATGTTTATGATGTAATCAAGGGACATGTTAGTTCTGTTTGTGTATTTATATTGTTTGGTTGATTTTTTTTTTTTCCCTCTCTCTTTTTCACATGTAAACAGTTTATCAGTAATGATCACCGATGGATAATTATCTTGCTGACTTGCATTGAACTTGCATCGATTTGTAAATCGTGAGGCGTTGAATTGGAAATGCTAATTGAAAGCATTTTAGTTGTAGCGAATTAGCGTACATTTGTGTTGGATTGCCGAAGAAGTTTGACTGGCCTTGCTCTGGAAAAAAGATGTATATTTTATTGTGGATGTAAATTAAATTGAGTTTCTCATTCTACTCTCTAACTGGTCCACATGGGGGTTAAATGTCATTCACATGAAAGACGGTAGATTAATTGGTGATTGGTCATCATGTTTCTGATAAAAGAGCTGGTTGACTACTTCCTCGCTTTTCAAATGAACATGGTTTTAACAAGATACCAACCACGGTTCTCTGCGTAGTTTTAAATTGTGATTTAATAAACAGAAAAATTGTGTGTATATTATGAAAGCAAAAGTATATTTTAAATCCTTTTGTGAAGGATTGTTTTATTGTTGAAACTACTTTGAGAGGCCTGTAATTTTTTTTTTTTTTGTCCAGAAAGAAAGAAAGAAACAAACAAAAAAAATGAGCTCTCCAAATGCTTTTTGTCTTTTTTGTTTTTTTTTTTGCTCAGTTTGTGAAGCAGTAATATGATACTATGTCAACTGAAAGGGTTGGTCCCGTTGGATTACACCAACATGGCTGCCGTGTTGCCCTCCCTTGCTTCTGACCCCTCGACATCCTCTGTGTGTGTGTGTGTGTGTGTGTTGTTTTTTTTTTGTGTTGTGTTTTTTTTTTTATTTTGTTTTTTTTTTAATACCCTTTTTGTTTGTTTTTGCTCAAGTTTCAATGTTTGAAATGTTAAATAAAAAAAACCTTAATGTGGGCTCTCAACATCACTTCCCTTTTCTCCATATTCTATAGGTCTCATATCAACAAACTGCAGTCTTCTTCAGCCTCTTAGAATCCAACACAACGTGCGTTCTTTTGACGCGTTCTCAACAAGATTTGGGTTAAAGGGGTTTTTTTTGAACAATCCAATCCATGGAGGAACCAAGCTTCTCCTATGACTGTGGTGCTCCACTTTCTTTATTTTTCTTTCTCTCTCTCTCTCTCTCTCTCTCTCTCTCTCTCTCTCTTTCTCTCTCTCTCTGCTCTCTTCCTCTGGTTCCATGTCCCAGCCACAATCCCAAACCGATCCGCTCCATTCTTCCCTCTATCTGACCAGCATCGCTGATCCCAAATGAACTTTTATCCAAGGAGACCTCCTCCTCCCCCCCCCCCCCCCCCCCCGCCCCCCCCCAACCTGTGCTGGAGTTGTGGACACTTTGGGAGGTTGACCAGGAACGTGGAGGGTTTTTTTGATAAGGCATTTCTTAAGATGGTTACCTCAAAACAAAAGACTTTCCAATAGGATTCTCTATTTTATTTTATTTTATTTTATTTTATTTTTCTCTGTTTGAATGATCATGCCCAATCAAAAATTGTTTATATTGTTTATTGAAATAGTTTAACTTCTTCCAAGAAAGCAAACAAACAAACAAAAACAAAAAAAAATAACGTTTGCTCCATGAAGTCCTCGATAATCTGTTTTGTTACAATTATGACGTGTTGTAATATAAAAAAAAAAAAGAAGAAGAAGAAGCAAATTTTCCCTCCCTGTTTGATCTGGTGATGAAACAGAATCACAGTTAAATTTATTAGAGTTGGCTTTTCACGTAGCATACGGGCACCACCAACTAATAATGTTTTTTTCAAGCAATGGGTGGGAGGTGTGGCCCAAAGTATAATCATCAACCTTTGTATAGTGCAGTAAGGACTGACTGAAAAGCAGGCTAAAATCCAGATGTGAGTTTGGCGATATCCTCTTTGTAAAACTTGTCAATTTTTGATTTTGTTTTTTTTCTTTTTTTTGTATTACAGCTGAAGAAATATTGATGTATATGAAACGTAATAAATGGAGAAGACCGAGTTCTCCCACACTGGTACCAGTGGTTCCATATTCTTTTATGGGAAGGGATGGTACAAACGTCTCTGCTGCAAGTCGGTGTAAGACCTGTGGTAAACACTACAGTTAGAAACGACCTTAATTGTAAAAATTGACCTTCCACTGGTCATTCATCAGAATTAAATATTCATCGAGACAGATTTACACTAAACCCCATGGCACTGTAGCCCAGAAACCACCGATTCAGGTTCAAGGTGGTTTAACCTTATGGGTTGGGTTTTTTTTGTTGTTGTTGTTGTTAATAAAGGGACGACACATCCTCTGAATCGAATTAAAGGGTGAAATGTTTGCTTTGATGTTTGAAATTTATATTCAACAACTGTAAGTTCAGTGGTATTAGTAGTAGAAGACTGCATAGGGAGAAGTCCAGTCCACATGTTCCACAGATAATGAGAACATGTTGCAAAACGTCCATCTCAGGGAAGAATGGCTGAATTTCACGTACGGGTATTCGTTGTCAGGGTGATGTAGAATCTGGTTACAAAGAGTGTTATAAATGTGTACCAGTTACGAGCGAGCTGGTAGGATAATGTAGTTAAAAGACTGCATAACTTAAATGTAGTGTACTTCCGTCTCTGTTTGAGTAGAGAATATTCTATAAGTTATTTGTTGAAAGAACCTAAATTTTGCACGATGCACAAATAGAAAACGAACGTCATCTCTCTTTGGTATCACCATAATGACATTTTTACTTGGTTTTTAAAAAATTGCATTTGGATGCTCTGTGTAGTTTCAAGCAAATCTCGCGATGACATAGTACATGTGCGTCTTGGGCATGCCAGTTAAGTAGATCTCGCGTTAACACAATGACTGCGCGTCTTGGCCGCGCCCATCAAGCAGCCTGTGATTTTTCAAAACAGTCCAATGGCAGAATGCTATGACTCGAACACACCAATAGGATTTTGTGCACCGGGAATTTAAAGGTCTGTATTGCATTTCTCTGCATCACACTTTCCTTGGAACGAGACGGTAGGTAAACGTTTGCTGTTCTTATTTTGTAAGTTTTCTGGTTTTACAAAAAATTAAATTCTGCGTTTTGAGAATAACACATAAATCAGTTATGAATACTACGACCGTTAAGCTTATTCTTTATGTAGAAGCAGCAGGTGAATTGTTAGATTTTCATTTACGATGAAGGGACATGTGCTTTTCATCATTAGCTGGCTAATTTGTGATTTTTTTTCTTTTATATTCTAGATTTATCTTAACATTTTGTGAGCTGAATAAAATTGCTTGAAAATGTCTGCTGGTAATGAGAACGTTGCTCGTCTGAACCAATTCAAAAACAAAGGGAAAGACGCAAACGTAAGTAAATATGCCCAATTCTTAGAGAAATGTGGCTGTCATTTTCTTTGTCCTCCCATTTAATTTGTTGTGTGTCGTTTTGAAGGAGCTGAGACGGAGGAGAATCGAAGTAAACGTCGAACTTCGTAAAGCAAAGAAAGACGATCAAATTTTCAAAAGGAGGAACGTCAGCAGTCTTCCGGACGAGGCCACATCTCCTCTCGCGGAGAAAAATCAAAATTCCCAGGTTCGTTATAATGCTATTGTCTTTTAAAGCAGATGTGTAATTTCCGCTTATAAGGCTTATTCGACTTTTTGGTTTTATGTTCAAAGGGGTCTCAGCAATGGACGGTGGAAGAAATTGTCAAGGGCGTCAACAACTCCAACCTCGAAGCTCAAGTGCAAGCTACTCAAGCCGCAAGGCACGTTATTGTACATATCACTTTATAGGCTATTTTAAGAAAAATTGGACAACTGTAGGTTACCTCTAGGAACTAATGGGGAGCAGGAATTTTTGTGGCCTGTTTCTAATTTCACATTTCAATAACTGATGTTACAGAAAGCTGCTGTCACGCGAGAGGCACCCACCTATTGATCGCATCATCAGCGCTGGACTGATCCCCAAGTTTGTAGGCTTCCTTGGCTTGACGGACTCCCCTCCCATTCAGTTTGAGGCAGCCTGGGCTCTGACTAATATAGCTTCTGGAACATCTGACCAGACCAAAGCTGTGGTAGATGGAGGTGCCATCCCAGCGTTCATTAGTCTGATTAAGTCTCCGCACCCTCACATCAGTGAACAAGCCATCTGGGCCCTTGGAAACATTGCAGGTACATTTACCTTACCCCCCTGTATTGTCTACATGTCCATTGTGTATAGAGTTAAAATGCACTTTTTGCTTGAAGTTTTTGTTGTTTGTTTGTTTAAAACACTCATTCCCTCTGTTGTGTTTCAGGTGATGGTTCTGCCTACAGAGACATGGTTATCAAGCATGGTGCTGTTGCCCCCCTGCTGAGTCTGCTGGCTGTCCCTGACCTGACTGTGTTTTCTGTAAGTCCTGTAGCCAGTGGCCACATTTATTTGCTATAATTTCAATACATTTACATCTGGTTTAACTTGCTTTGATGATAGTTTACAAGTTTGGAGTATTTGTCCTACCAAGTGGCAGTGAATAGACTACTCTATGGTATTCTTAACTGTAAATTAACTGGACAGCACAATGCCTTGTGGACAGGAGTTATTATATGCATTGGCAGGAAGACTAGACTGAACAATGACAAGAAGGGCTGCACGCAGTGGAGTACAACCGGTATATCCTGTGCTGCAGTTGTTAGGTCACCACTAGGTGGTGCTAAAACTCTAAACTTCTAAAACTTCTCTAATGGTCCTCTCTTTCTTACAGTCTAGTTACCTGAGAAACGTGACATGGACTCTGTCGAACCTGTGTCGCAACAAGAACCCAGCACCCCCTCTCGCAGCAGTTCAGCAGATTCTGCCCACCCTTGTTCGGTTGCTGTACCACGATGATAAAGAGGTACTTGCCGACACTTGTTGGGCCATCTCTTATCTGACCGACGGCCCGAATGAGAGGATTGAGGTAGTGGTGCAGACCGGGTTGGTGCCTCGTCTGGTTCAGCTTCTGGGATCTGGAGAGCTGTCTATCGTGGTAAGCGGTCTCGTTTTATTTTTCACTTTTATGTTGTGTTCCGTTAGGATCTAGCCATTTTAGATCTCGTTTTGTAGATGTGTGGGGAAAAGCCACTCGGTAGGAAAATTAATCTCTGATATGTTGCAGTTCTCAGTATTACGATGACGTCATCGGTCAGTGATCATCGTAGACGACTGTCATTCTCGGGCACGTGCGTTTGCTCAGCCTTATCTTAACTAGCGCGTATGTTTTTCCCCCCTCTTCCAGACTCCTTCCCTGCGTTCTATCGGTAACATAGTGACCGGCACGGATGAGCAGACCCAGGCGGTGTTGGATGCAGGAGCTCTTAAAATGTTCACTGGCCTACTGCGCCATCCCAAGAGCAACATCCAAAAAGAGGCCTCCTGGACCCTCTCCAACATCACCGCTGGCCGAGACTCCCAGATCCAAGAGGTCATCAACGCTGGCCTGGTGCCCTACATGGTGGAAGTCCTCCAGCGGGTATGTTGGGTGCCCGTTTACGGAGCGGACACGGTTTTTAAAAAAAACCTTTTTCTTGGCCAGATCAGTGGCTGCTTATACTCGGCAATAACCCTGCTTTAAATGTTTTGAAATGAATTTGAAATGGGCTTTATGTCTGCTTCTCAAAAAGAAAAGAAATGCTGATTTTTTTTTTTTAACAGAACCAATCAAAAATGATTTTGTCTCTCTTGTCCTTTTTTTTATTGAATTCCTCTACCTTTTTTCTCTACAGGGTGACTACAAGACACAGAAAGAGGCAGTGTGGGCAGTAACCAACTATACCAGTGGGGGCACTGTTGAGCAAGTGGTGTATCTTGTTCAATCCAATGTGCTTGAGCCCCTGCTTAACCTGCTCTCCACCAAGGACAGCAAGACCATTCTCGTTATCTTAGATGCCATCAGCAATATCTTCTTGGTAATTCTGTTTTTATTTTTTTTTCCATTCACATCTTTAAGATATTTTTTCAGTATGCATCAGTATAATTTTCGTGCCAGTAATTTACCCTGCTAATGTCCCGTCTTTATCGTCAGGCCGGAGACAAGATTGGTGAGACTGATAAACTTTGCCTCATGATTGAAGAGTGTGGAGGCCTGGACAGAATTGAAGCATTACAGTCCCATGAAAATGAAATGGTTTACAAAGCTGCTCTCAACATTATCGAGAAATACTTCTCTGGCGAGGTGAGCTTTTTTTGTGTGTGTGTGTTTAGAAGACTTTGTATTAACTTATTTATTGTTCTTGGTCCCAACTCAATTGGTTCTCTCTGTTCTGCAGGAGGAGGAGGACCAGTGTGTGGCACCAGAAGTTACCACTGATGGTTATGCATTCCAGATCGGTGAAAACCAGGGCACGTTCAACTTTTGAGCGACCATTGAATCCACTCTACCTCTTTTTGTTTGTGTGTAAACTTGCTACTGTCTGTCCCATATTTGTGTGGTAAATGGACCTCTTTAAAATCTGTTTGCATGAACTGTACATATGAAAACTGTCTCTGAATTTTATTACATTGTAAATAAAGTAAACTGAATCAATATTTTTGGGTTCGAATTATTTCTTTTTTATTTTATTGTCGCTCTGCAGTTTCACTGACTGGACTGAAATAAAGTCGTACCGTATCTTCTCAAGAAATGTGTAGAAAATACCGTACACCCCTGGGGTTTTGGGATGTGATTCAGCGTAGTGATGTCAGTAGTCGGCAAGCAGTGGTAGTGACCTCCCCCACCACCAACGCTGCCTGTGAACATGAGAAGCCTCGCTCAGTCTGCTGTTGTAGTCCAACTTTCCACTGGTTCCCTTTGAAATGGAAGTAACCAAATGTCTTTAAGGATGTGGGAAAACGCTATCGTGCGCTTTCGTTAGCTATAAAAACTGAACATTATATTAAGACATCGGTTAGCTTCAGGAACGATTTTTTTTTTGTACAAATGCAATAGTTTCTAAAAAAGGAGTGTAGTTGAGCTGCAGAATGGCAGCGTTATGCACATCCGGGCCACAATACCGTGACTCCATTATTCCCAGTTCACTGTGAAAACTGGCGAAAGAGCAAAAACCAAAAGATTTTTTTAGTGTATGAAGATTTTCTGTAGTTCGTCGTCAGGTTGGGAAGCTAAAGGAAATGTCTAATCAAGGAGTAAGGAGAAATGGACCGGTAAAATTGCGTCTAACAGGTAAGAATGTAGTCTAGTGTTTTCTCAATGTTTGGAACGATAGCGGCTACCATGCTAAGACAGCTATCATTGTTTAGTCAGGATTTTGTGTGTTGCCTCATGGCCAAATATTGTTTAGCCGTGTTAAGACTGTTGTAGAAGCAATTCCATGTCACTAGCAACTTCAATTAACATTTGGGGACATAGAATAACTAGTTAAATAGCTAGCAAACAAGTGCTAGTTAGTTGCAATTCTAGCACCGTGTTAGCATACTAGCCAGTTTTTAATCTAGGAATATCTAGGCAGATGGATATTGGACCACCGAATAAATAATTCGGGGATGTTGTTGCATTCCCTTCGACGATTTCATAGGTTGGATTTCATGTAATACATTTGAGTGAGAAATCGTCTTGTTCACGGTGCATTTTAACATCTGCTATCACTGTGTACGCCTGTTGAACTGCTTGGTTGCTGATTGTGGACATCTACCATGCTCAAAATATCAAGACAAAAGTATGTTTCTAGTAAAGAAATGGGCTTGCTCGCGTATGGAATTAAACTTGTAAATTTGAGACATTTTAACACCCAACATTTTAACCAAGTGGATAGATCAGCACTGTCTTGGAACTGGTTCAGCCACGTTTACGGGTTTGCCAGCAATAGCTCAACGTAGCTGTGGTTTTACCAAACCTCACACATCAGAGCATTCAAGGAAATGTTAGCAGAGTTTCTGAATTTCCCTTACTAACGCACTGTGGTATTATCAGTCCAATACGTGTTATACTTTGTAAACAGTCTGATTTCCCTTAAGTTTCTCTGGGTGATAGTGTTGTAAAAAAATTCCCAGAACAGGCTTGTCGGGAAAGGGGCAGTTTCGGCTAGGAAATAGTTTCAGTTTTATTTTAAGTGGGAGGAATATGATATGTCGATTTCAGAGATTACGGCGATAGACATGAATATAAACTCCCCTGTTTCTTGTAACCTAAGCCTATAAGACGCTTCAAGAAATTTCCGGTCAACAAGTATTGTCTCTTGCACACCGAAGATTTCTTTTGTCATTCACATCTAGATACTGCCTTGCCCGATGTTGTAGTAATTGAGATTAGTGATAAATCTTTCTCCAAAGAGGGAAAAAAAGTTAGAGTTGCGTTTTTGTTCCTCATTTTGCTTTTGGAATATACAATAAGAAATACTCATATAATAATATGTTAATAATATGGTAAGATATTTTTCCCGCACGTGGACTGAATTTTGAGATACTTTGTCATCTGTAAGGTCTAGTGGCGATGGCATGCAGCCTAATGATCAAACTACATTTCAGTCGAAACAGCCACTCTCTTAGATCATTTAAAAATTTAGGCATATGTTGAATAATTGTACTTCTGTTTTTTTTTTGGGGGGGGGGGGGGGGGGTGTTAATCGAAGTCTAAAAACTAAAAATAATGTGTCACATTAATGAACCCATTAATTTGTTCTTCACAGATATTTATGTCTCTGTTTGGCAGGCTATTTCAGTTTGGTATATTTGTTGACTTGAGTAAAAAATATCCTGTGCTATGAAGGCAGAACCCATGGTGATTTGGTGCTTGCCAAAGTTTTTTTTTTTTTTTGGACGATTACAAACTGTGAAATGATTTTCTTCCTGTATTGATGTCTAGCAGCTATGATTTTGCTACTACAGCTCTGCATGAAGCAGGCTACCTGTAGCCTTCCAAATCGGTCTGAGTGCCCCTCTCCTCAGATGATAGGTTGTTTAAGAGCCCTTTATGGCCTCGTCACATCATAAAACACTTACTTTGCTGCTAGCCATTCCTGAGTGTGTTACCTACCCTCCCCGCCGATGAAAGAGGAATATTGTTTCTGATCAGGTGAACTCCTCTGAACTAAATGCCCTTAGTTGGTTTATTTGAAAGGCTTTTGATGAGGGACTTGCCCGAAATTCACCTCAGCAATCAGAATGGTAGGGTCTGTGTGCTCTTCCCCCTCCTTTTGGCCCGTTTTGTTTGGTTTCTGCCATTCGAACACAAACAGCCAAACGAACATGAGAGGACATTGTTTTGACTGGAAGAAAGGGGATGACAGCCGTCGCGTTTGATGAGCCTCCAGGATTAGCGTGGAGCCAAATTCCAGGTCTTTCCATGCGTCTGGAAGAAGCCAAATTAAATATTTAAGCTGCACTGTTACTGATGGAATGAAGTGGAGAGAGAGAGTAAAGGAAAAAGGAGGTCCCCGCATTGATGCGAGAGAGAGAGAGAGAGATGTGCTTGGATTTGGTTTAGGTTTGAGCAGTGGGTTTTTAAAGTCGTGATGTGTCTTTTTTGGCTAAAGAAGACTTGATGATATTAGATCAGCTTCGTCCTCCGGATCGTCTCAAGCCCATCCTCACTGTTGATGTGCGTTGAAAGTAAATTCATAATATTTGAAACTTGATGACAGTGAAAATGTTTCACGTCAAAGATGAAAAATTTCAGCCTTCATATGAGATTTCTCATCATCAGTTGAACTGAGGAAACCTCTGATGAGGGGTGAAATGTCTTCCAGACTATACACAAATCCAGTTGCTTTTGACCCACTAGTACTAGATGTTGTGATTGATACTGGTCTTAAATGTGGCTCATTCGCCCAGTCAGTATTCAGTGAGGCAATCTTGCGCTAACTGAAAATCAATGTGGATTAAGTGTGTCTCATTTACTCAAGATGTCGTATTGGCAGTATGTGGGGACAGCGTGATGGAAAAGCCCAACATTCCACATCACCTTAACTGGACCTGCATACTTCTTGATGGACTGCAGTGGTCTCCGAGTCGGAATCCTCGGAATGCGAATTTACTGTGGAAAAACAGCCAGACAGCCACCGCACAAACCCCCCCCCCCCCTTTTTTTTTTTCTTCCACAGTTCAAAGCAAGTGACAGAGTGGATGTTTTCAAATGAAGCACACTTTTTTTTTCCATCAGCAGTGGCGGTAAAAACATAGCAGCCTTTTCTGCAAATTGGTGTTTGCTCAGTGTACTGTGAGTGTTTTCCCGCCTTGTTTCTGTCACTCATACCTCTGATTATTTCATGATATGCACTCAGGTTTTTCTTCCTGGCTAATGGAGGTCTGATGACTACGTTGTGTAATGTTAGATCATGTTATCCATACACTCCACAGACTCCCCCAACCAGTCACTCCCATGCCCCACAGTCTCAGGAATGACGCTGCTTTTTAGTGGATTACAAATGTTTTTTGTTTGTTTGTTTGTTTGTTTTTCTTTTGGAGTATACTTACTTTCCTCTAAATGTCCCCAACCCCTGCCCGCGACTAATCTGTTTTGATTGAATCCACACAACCCAATAAAATACGAGGATGTGACTCCAAGGAATGATCTTCAGCCCGTCGCGTGCCGAAGCTGGAAGAGACTTTTCCAAGAAACAGCCTGTGGCGGTCAGCAGGGCCGGGAAGGGCGGTCTGTGATCTTCGCGTCATCTTCTGTGTTTTGGCGGTTGTTGTTGCTGCTCTTAGGTGGAATGCTGTATCATCTGTGAAAAGTATGAATGATGAGTTGTGGAGTTGTGTTCTTGCTCTCTGTGCCCCCCCCCCCCCCTCCTTTGCTGACATGCACGCATGCATTCAAACCAGATGTTGCAGTCGGATGCCAGCTCTTAAACAGGAAAAACGTGGGGCGGCAAGCTGCTAAAACCAACACTTGAGGGGTGAGAATTATACTCGACACAACACACAGGGAAACGGGATGATTCCACGATGTTCCTCGGAGCCGATCATCTCTCAATTATGCAGCACAAACAGAACTAATGTCCAAACATGCGATCCAGCGTCGTAAATTCCTGCATCTCAACACAGTTAAATGCAAAACACATTATCTGATGAGCATGTCGTTTTATTGCTTGAACAGGGCTAGCGGCAGAACAGAACATTTGAGTGCGCTCGTAAACTGCGTTGTACAAACATCGTTCACAGTAAATGACGGTTGTCCTGAACATAACTGGGGAAAGTCACAGGGGATTTAGGCCAAAAAGGCAGAGAAATAACTCTATTGCAAAACATGGTCCCTTGCACATAGATCTCTCACTCAAAGTAAGGGGAGCAGGTTGAATGAGTTATTGGGCTGTGTTAACCAGCACTGCGTAAGAACACCAGACAATACTGACGCAGGCCTGAGTCAAGGGCTCTCTGGTCTGTTTTCTGTGACCAAGAAGGGAAATTATATTAGCTCCCCAAGGGCCCAGATAGTTTTATTTTGCGATGTTGCCTGGCAAGGAACCATTTAACCTGACCCAAATTTAGAGTTTGGTTAAATGGAAGTAATGTGGGGAGTTTCAGGTTAATCATCTAGAAGATCTAAAAGAAGATCTAGATTTGTACAGATCTTCTCATGCAATTCATGATTCTTCAAGCGTGCTTGAAAGGCAGCGTATTGGATGAGTTTTCACATGAAGGAAAGAGGATGAGAGGGAAGACTGCGTGAGGGGTTCCCTGACGTTCCCCATCCACAAGGACGGCTTTGAAGGCTGTTTGTTGCGACCCTGAAACTTCCCCTCTCCGACTGGGCACGGCTGTGCCGCCTCCCTCAGGGAACATCCTGGATACGCAGTAACGGGTCTTTGAGGGACTTAGCCAGTGGATTTACCTCTCTTTCCCTCTCTGCTTCTATTTCCCCCTCGCTGTCCCTGTACCTCTGTTTTCTCTGTGGCCTACAGTTTGACCGTTGAATAGCTGCCGTCCAGTTTTAGGCTACGGGTTTGTTAAGCTCCCCATCTGTGTAGCTTTCTGTTATTTCTTCTCTGTACAATTTGAAGGTACTTTTTTTTCCACTTCGTAAATCTTTGACATAAATATATTCACTGTAGCCCCTTTCTTTGCGGGAAATTCATTCATTTGTACTGGCAACAGAGGTCTGTTCAGCTCAGGCTGAAATATCTTAGCTCTGATGAATTAGGTGCTGTTCAAACCCATAATTGGTATTTCTCTAATCTACTGCTGAGCTTTCAGACATTTGCTCATTAAAATAACTTTAAGCCCACAGCTGTGCAAAGACGTTGTTGCGGTAGAATAAGGTTTGATGATCAAACGAAAGTCCCTGAATTAGTTTATCTTGAGTCGATGTCACATAATAGTTTTATTAGGTGTCGGGGAGGTATGGAAGTATTTCCAGTTCTGTGGGTGTCCGGGCAGGATACAGAGTGTTTAAAAAAAAAAAGGGGGGCGATTAGGAGCACATGTCAGGCCGCTGACTTTGCCGCCAAATTACAGGATTTTAAGTTGAGAAAACAGAACAGTTCTACGTTCTCTGTTTATAGAGAGGTGAAAACAAAACAAAAAGTGAATGGGAGCAAAAAAGAAACAAAGAGAGGGGGGGAGGGGGGGGGGCCAAGAAAAAAGTGCAGTCGCGGCACATCATTCGTAAGCTTTTTCCTACCAAGACTGCGCGTGAACTCCAATGATTAAGATCGTTCCGCCAATTAATGGAGTCGGGGTTGGATTTCCTGTTGATTCAGCTGCATCGCGGGCGAGACAAAGACAGATGCCGTCATGCTTTCTAAACTGCCGCCGCCGCCGACGTCTCAGTTAATTCGCTACGGCCAGATGTGAAAGGAAAGAGAAGGGCAGGGAGCATCGCAAATGAGCTTCTGCACTCAAGGAAGACTTGTGCAAAGGTCAGCATTGACAGGTGAATCACAGCTCTGATGCCCAACGGGACAGTTCCTGTCCATTTCCTCCCTCTACGACCCTGTAGCTGACAGCTAGCCTTACAAAGCTGGTTGTGTGTGTGTGTGTGTGGTTTATATACAACTTATTTGACTGTGAGAAGCTGATCCTTCATAGAAAGTTGCCCATTGGTGGAGGCTTATCATCAAACGCAGGAATGGATTGTTTTAAAGTCTCCTCCAAGCTCACTCCGCTGTATGCCAGATTACTGCTGCCCACCCAGGGGGTGTCCAACGATAAACAGATGCTGAATTTTTCAGAGCCAGCCAACGGGACATCTGCATTTTTGCCTGGATGTTACGCTCCCCCCCAATTGTTAGCTGCCCTTGCCTGACATTTTGCCCTGGAGACACCTGCCTTATATATGTGCGTTTAGTCTACGTAGGCCTCCCCGTCTACATTCCGTATGTCAACTCGACATAAGCTCCTTTGTGGTCGGTTCGGCTTCTCGAAAAGGCCAGTAGGATACCGTGAGGAGATGAGGATGCAGTCTCGTCGAGGAAGAACCTTCCAGAACCTTGAGAACGAGCCAAAAGAGTATGTTCGCTGTACATTTGGAAGGACCACGAGAGCTTTTTGGTCCCTCTGGGATGGTGGATACTTCCGCGTATCCTTTCCCTCCGGTTTCTTCGCATCCATCCAGTTTGTTCCTAGGCCTTCGCCGGTGCCGTGCGTTGCTTCCTTAGGAATCCTCGAAAAACGTCCCCGTCCCTGCGATTGTCATGCTCTTAAGTTCAAAGGGCTGGTATATTGGGGCCGCGTAGGGGCCGGGTAATGGCGCGGAATTGGATTAATGCCGAGAGTTGTTCCAGTCAAGAATTAATCTGGTGCTGTCTGCAGGCACTTCTCATATCGCGCCGCTTGACCCCCCACTCTCATCTCTCGCACCGTCCCTCGCCCCCCCCCCCCCTCATCATTTCCATAATGCAGTGTTTGAAGTGAAGTCCTGCTTAGGGCTTCCCTGAAGCAGCGAAGACTGTTCTGAATATGCATCTGTAACGCAGCCTGTTATTTCCTTCAACCAACCTTTGTCTTCTCTTACTTTTTTTTTTTTTTTTGTCGTTGTTGTTTAGCCTGTTGGGCAGCGCTTAACAAAGAATGAAGTCGAGATTCCAAATATATTTATTTGATCTTAGTGGGGGGTTTTTTTTGTGTGCGCATCACAAAATATATAAATGATCCACCACCACCACCACTGCTGCCCCAGTATATTTATTCAAGTCGATCAAACAGAAATCGCCTGAAATCTTGTAAAAAGCGTTTTAAAAGCGCAACGGCTTCTTCAAGGTGTCAGTCTCGCCAAGCACAAGCCAAGTACAACAAGCTCTCTACACGGCTGTGCACTGGAGGCAAGCCCTCCGCTGCCACACACTGCGGTGGGGTTCACGTAGGATGGATCAGGTGCGAATGTTTGTCTGTAGCGGGGCCAGGAACTTTCTGGCGGAGGCCCAGGTTCTTTTGCAGACTCTCCCCGTGTTTAGTCTGACCTGAGCCGCTGCCGACCTCGTCTCCCCCGCCTCACCGTCTCTCAAGGCATCGCCGGGGGACGTCACAGGCTCCCGTTATTCTCTGCCCCCTCCTGTGAGAGGCTCTCTCTCTCTCCCAGGGCTCTGGGGTTCATAGAGAGTTGTTGTGGGAGGGAGGGAGGGAGGGAGGGAGGGAAGCATGTGTGGAAAATGGAGGATGTGGAATCGATAGATTAGGATTCCATGCTGTGAACAGCCTCAGCTGAACGTTGTGTCACATTCGAGGCTCTTGTATCAAGAATATTTTTGGAGTGGCCATCACAGATACGATCTGTTTGACTGGACTGGTTTTCCCATGGTATTTCTGTTTTCCAGTATGGGCGTAAAAGGAAAAAAAAACAAAACACAGCGGTATAAATTTTTTTTTAAATGCTTGTAATGTGTTGATTTTGTGGTAATTCATAATTGTGAGGGTTTGGATTCATTACTGCTGCAACAGTAACAGTTTAATTGTGTTTTTTATTCAAGAGTTGGAATCTGTATATCGAGCATGCATTGCGTGCACGTTTTCTTGAGAGGGGGGAGGAGGGGGAGGCAGGAGAGATGTGGCTTGGTGGGGGGTTGGAAGCTGTCTACCGCATTCCTCTTCTGGCATAGGAAGCTGGAGAGAATTTTTCTTGACATGCCGGCTTTCCCATAGACCAGGACGGACACGCACGGATGGGATTAACCCTTACCGGCCCTGCTAACATTCAACAGATGGGGCCCTGAACTGAACCATGAATAATGGGAGAACCAGAGGTTCATTCATGATAACTGTAGTTTTCCGAAACATTTTAAACATGGCTGTCAGTTTTGTGCAAATTCTGTTCTATTTGATTTGTTGCCATAGCGTTTCAACCTTAGACCCAAAACAGTTCTCAGAACCGAAGATGAAGATTTTTTTGTCCAGCAAAGCAATTCAAAGTCATGATTCCTCCGTGCATTTGTGTTATGATTCCAGTTGCACTTTTTCTCAGTTTGACAATGCTCCAGCTGACAGTCTCAAAGGGTGGGGGGGGGGGGGGGGGCACTGCAGTTAAGACCTCAAAACCTCCAAGGAGACAGATCAGAGGCACTGCTTACTTTTACACCATATTGAGTTTCAAGTTCAGTGTCCACTGAAGTTTCGACAAGTATGTTCTGGCCTCCTTTCAAGAAATACGTGCCCCAGTATGGAAGCACACCCGACCCTTGGTTGGACACCGTTTGGATTTTAAGTGCCGTGTCACGGTACCACAGGACCATTTTTTACACGTGGAAAAGTGAAACAGATTTGACGGAACAACGACGACCACAACAACGAAACGTTAAGTCCTCAGACGTTTTCGCGATGGTTCGTTGCAGATTTTCCTTCTCAACTCGTCGGACAACTTTGAAGGAGAGTCGTAAATGTACAAAGAGCTTTTGTCTATTCACAGGCCATCTCTTTATCTCGGTATAGAAACTCCAAAGAGGAATTCACATTAAGCGATTCGATTTTAAATGGGACCATTCTTTCTGCAGCGCTTAAGATTGTTTAGGAATCCGTGTGTCGATTGTCAAAAGTTTGTTTGTTTATTTATTTATTTATTTGTTTGTCTTCTGTGAATATGGTATTACTCTTGCACTCTTTTGCTGAGTTTGACGGTTTAGGTTTAGCTCGGTTCTTTTTTTAATTGTGTCTCTGGTGAAAACTTGGTGTGGAAAATGATTATGAAACCCCGTTTCCAGCACAAAAGAAACAAATGGAATTTTTGTTTACTTTCAAGACTCAGATGCGTTCATCGGTTTGCTGGAACCCTGAAAACATGTGAACGTACAGACCCCCACCCCCAACTCCCCCCAAAAAAGACGTACACAACAGAATATTCAGTTTGTCATTTGGCAGAGGACAAGACACCATCTGTGCTCACTAATTCTCTCCCTGTCTCAGAGAAGCTTAATACAGAGGGAGAGATTTGTGTGGCCATTTTGTCAATGCAAAGTTGATAGTTTTTCTTTTTTTTTTTTTGGTTTGGAAGCTAGCTGTATAGGGAAAAACATGTTCAAACTTATTTGATTATGCCAAATACAAAGCTGAAGTAAAAGTAAAAATGAAAATACTTGGATATTTATTTTTTTGTCATGTAATATTGTCTTTATGAAAAGACAGCTTTTGCATGATAATTGCACTAGTAGATGTCAGTAAATTACATCCTGTCAAAATGTTGTAGACATAAACGTGTGTGTGTGTGTGTGTGTGTGAGTGCGCGCACATGTGTGCTTGAATATGACAATAATGCCTTTCTGATCTGAGCAGTCTTAAACAACAGTGACCACTGGGGACATAGGACAGTTGCTTCCACTGTTCACTGAACAGACGATGATCATATTCCAATCAGATTATATTCCCTTCCCTGCGCTCTGTGCGTGTGCCTGTTACGCTCACCCCGCACAGTAGCGCTATTATCTGCCGGCAGGGCCAGCTCTGCCCCCTCTGCCCATGTCAGCTTTCTGTCCAGTGTACTCCGTGCCCTAATTCTGATCCAAACATGGATGTTATTATCACGCTGACCCAATTATGCACAACGGCCAGTGGCACCAGCCAGCACATGTCCAATCCTCTGAAGTACAGTGAGAGAGGCTTCCCTCCTCCATCACGCCATTGATCAAGTCTAAAAATGTCCAAGAATGTGTTGCTGTCACGCACGTGTGCAAATGCACACACACACACACACTTGAATGCCTTGCATGCTTTTTTTGTTTTGTTTTGTTTTGTTTTTTTCACCCCTCAGCCAAAGCATTGTATGTTTTGATGACGTTATGTGAGACAATACAGAGGGAAAATCCTTTGAAACACGAAATACGGATGGACCTTGTCCTCCCTTTACTGTAATAAGCTTGCGATTTATAACAGATGGTCGTCGGTCGCGGTCCTCGCCTTCACCAAATTTCGGCGAAGAAAAGCCCTTTCTCCCCTCAGCGACAAGGAAGTCGTCGCCGTGCGTGCGTGCATGCGTGCTAAGAGGTCTGCGTGGTGCATATGCACCGTGTGTCTTGGGAAGGGAGGGGAAGAGGAAGGGAGTGTTTCTTCTGGCCACAGATATCTCAAGGGCTGCCCTAGCCCCTCTGTCTCTGGTAAGGAGATTAGTGAACACCCATCCTTCCACAGTTAACTCCAAGCCTCCGTACGCCTCCCCTCACGCAGCTCCTCGAACCGCTACGTCACGGCAGGCCCGAGGAGCCAGCGCGCTCCGGAGACCGATCCGTCACCGCGGCGATGTGTAAACCTGAGCCTCTGCAGAAGCGTGGTGTTTTCTCTGTCTCTCTCTCTCTCTCTCTCTCTCTCTCTCTCTCTCTCTCTCTCTCTCTCTCTCTCTCTCCCTCTCTCTCCCTCTCTCTCTCTCTCTCTCTCTCTCTCTCTCTCTCTCCCTCTCTCTCTCTCTCTCTATCCCTCTCCCTCTATCCCTCTCCCTCTATCCCTCTCCCTCTATCCCTCTCCCTCTCCCTCTCCCTCTCTCTCTCTCTCTCTCTCTCTCTCTCTCTCTCTCTCTCCCTCTCTCTCTCTCCCTCTATCCCTCTCCCTCTATCCCTCTCCCTCTATCCCTCTCCCTCTCCCTCTCTCGCTCTCTCTCTCTCTCTCTCTCTCTCTCTCTCTCTCCCTCTTTCTGTGTCTCTGTCTTTAAAAGAAGGTGAGGTGGATCAGTTAATGAGAAAGCCCTTAGGAGTCTGGTACGACGGAGCTTGTGATAAATTTAGGCCGAGGTCCTTAAATAAAATAATTACACCACTTCGTTTGATCTCGGCATGAAATGCGCTCGATGATTTTTTTTTTTTTCCTCTCTCTCTCTCGCCCCGAAAGGATAGAGACTGATTCAAAATAGGCGACAGAGCTTGAATTTTCTCTTTCTCTCTCTCTCTCATACACACTCATTGACGTGTCCGATTTTGTCCACACTCGATTTGTCTTGTAAAGGCAATTTTAGTCGACAGGTTCAAGCTTTCCATTCCTCAACTGTGTGTTTGCTTGTTGACTTTGAGTTTTGTGTGCTTGTTGACTTTGAGTTTTGTTTTGACACAGGAGTGTTTCGCGGCTGCAGTCAATCGTAACGCGGTTCATTGTTTGAACCATTCAGCTTCTGTTTCGATTCCTCACGTTAGAAAAAAAAAAGTCATTTCACGGACATCAGAAGCCTCACAGGAGACTGAATGACATGTGCCCGAACAAGTTCTCGATTCCGTTTCTTTGTAAATCTCTCACCTCTTTACTTCTGGAGAAGAAAAAAAAAAAAAGTTGCTTAGCCATCCTAAAACCTTTCTCATGCACTGTATGTCATGCTCTCTCTCTCTCTCTCTCTCTCTCTTTCTCTCTCAGGACTCTCGCTGTTTTTTCTCGCGCCAACGATCTTTAGGGTTTGCGTGCGATATCTTTCTCCCGAGGTTTGTCTCTCCGTGCTTCAGTGTCAGGCGGGTCCTTGGGAATGACATTCAGCTGTGTTTGCTTTGCGGTCGTGGTGTACATCACACAGACTTGGACACTTCGTCACCGGTTTCCTCTTCTGGTGTCTCAAGCTTGAGGAGTGTCGTTCCGCCCTGTGATCACTGTCTGGAGCTGGCCGCGTTCCCGCTTGTGGGGTTTTTAGCGTTCCAAATGCTGGAATTTCTTTTTCTTTTTTTCTCTCTCTCTTTCTTTTTTTTTTTTTTTTCTTCTTTTTTGAGGAGCTCCTGATATGAGTAACTGGGTGAAGGCCTCTTGGATTTGGGGCAGATGTGTTTGACCATCCGATTGTGAGCAGTGGTTTTGTAGCGTTTCTGACCCACTTGGCATTTTTTTGGAAAGTACCGGTGTCTAATGGGGATATCTTTATGTTTACATTAAAGTTTATGTGTTTGTTAGATCTGCCCCTCTCGGCCTTACAACAGTGGTCATACTGTACTATTATAGAGTTACGCTAGTTGTTTTACTATTCCTTTGTGTACTGTAAATGTCACATTTTAGAGCCTGTTTCTTTAAGACACTTGTAATGGATACTCATCAAATTCCCTGCTTTGATTGTTGGAATGATTTGGATAGATCATCTCCACATTGTTTCATTTTGATCAGATTTTTTTCTTTTTCTTTTTTTTTTTGAGTAAACTGTTGTGACGGGCATTACTGCCTGGAAAAGGATATAGCGTACACAATCCCAGATGTCTGTGAGTTACAGCATTCCAGAAATAAATCCGTAATTTCTCTCTCTGCGGTATGTACATGATACTGTCTCAGAGGGGGAAAGAATGGTTTCACCATACAGGCCCTGCAACACATTATAGATTTAACCCTGGGACCACTGTCAGCTACTGTCTTTTTTTTTTTTTTTTTTTTTTTTTTTTTTGAGTCCGGCGCAGAATGTTAGTCGACACCAGAGACGACTGGGCAAAATGACGCTGTCGCTCTTTCGTTTGTTCTCTCTCTTATCTCCACCGATTTGCTTTTGGCTGTGTTGCTCAGGGCAAGGGGGAGGCGGATTCAGAGCGTCACGTGGCCCGCCACAAGCAGGGCGTCTTGGAGGAAACGCTGAGACATCGAGAGCCATGGGAAAGAAGGTTTTTGATAGCTCTAAAGTGTCTCTAATGAAAGAAGAGGCTCGTTCCCGGTCGTTCTCGCAGCCTCCGTGCATTATGGAATTTTCTCCTCTGTGACTCAGTGGACTGCCACTCAGCTCTCATGCCCCGCCCATGTACCGCACCCAAGTGTCGCCGCGGCGACGTGAGGGGGGAGGGGGGGTGGGGGAATAAAACTGGCTAGACTCAGCGGAAACTCGGGCAGGCGACAAGCCGAAGAGTGACTTAGAGAGTAGCTTTACTCCGAGAGGGAAATAAATGCGAGATTAGACCTTGCTACTGCTGGACCAAATGACTTCTTCTGTTATCCTTCTCTCTCTCTCTCTCCCTCTCTCTTTCTCACTCTCTCTCTCTCTCTCTCTCTTTCTCTGTGCCTGCCAAAGATACCCCACTCCCCCTCCACTCATCACCCAAGTGCCCCATATTAAAGAACAGAGCAGTAAGGTCAGCCTATTGTTTACGGATGAACAATGCTGTGAATGAGAACACGATCGCCTGGGGAAGAGTCCAAACGCTGGCCAGATATAAGAATAAGGCCAAGACCTAGGACAGGAGGGGATGAGTGGAGCAAGGATTACTGGGTGAAGCTGGGTCCCCTGTAGAAGGGGGGGGGGCTGTGGAGCCACCCTCCATCTAGACCTCTAATCAGATTTTAACCCCAAACGTTGAGGAGCTGGGAAAGTTTACATTAGTGTTCCTCTCTCTCGCAATCTCGTCTTTCTCTCTGTCTCTTGTTTTCTCACACCCCCAACATCCTCTGAAACATTTAGTGGGATACAACACAGTAAACCACACGGACACACACACGCACACACACACACACACACACACACATCCCTACACACACACAATATTACAAGCCAGTGTGAGAAAGCTACGTCTTCCCAGAAGACTTTGTCATTTCCCGTATCTCCTCTGTGTCCACATGTGGTTTGGGAAAGAAACGACCATGTATCCGCTTACAGCTCGAGTAAAGTGGCAAAGCAGCTTGAAAAGGCCCCCCCCCCCCCCCCCCTCGCCTATAGAAACACCGCTTATGCCTCTTTTATCTTATCCTCTGTTCTACTAAAGGAAGTGCTATGCATGTTAATCATCACATTTCAGTCGATATCAGAGTTGCCAGGATAGAAACTACAGAGAACACACTCTCTGAATGGGCTCCTTTCAACTGCTGCTGGTGAAAGTTTAACCAAATGGTGAAGTCTTTGCTCCACAGTATCTACAGTAGTATTCACAGATGGCTCAGTGAGACGGCAAGCAGCTGCAGATTTGGTGGGAAGGGGAGGGATGCTAACGCCCTTTTTTGCCATGCTTTTGGAGGTTTTGACGTCTCGGTTGAAGTATCGAAGTTGAGCACATAGTTTGACAGATTTGTGTTTAGCTGGGACGACAGAGCGGTCCAGCTGGTTTCTGATGTAGGCCATCCTGCTGTATGTGGGTTTGTCTTTGTCTCGTGTTGTTGGGGGGGGGGGGGGGGGGTGATGAAATTTTTATCTCTGCCCTTTGTTACTGTTGCCATCATTGTTGGACTGCACAGAAATCTCAACAAATTATGTGTGCACATAGATACTTCTTTATGTGAAAGTGTTGGAGAACATGCCCTGATTTTAGTTCACTCAGTCAGATCACTCCTGCATGTCTCTTTCCCACAGACCGATTTCGTGAAGTCAGTAAAAATTGAACTACAGCTTTTACACAAAAGCAGTGAATGGAGCTGATCACTGTCAAGTCAGCTGAAGCTAATCACAGGCTGGGAAATCATAAACAGGAGCAGACCCGAATCTAACCCGGAGATTGTACAGGCTTTTCTCGCAAAAGCCTTATTAAAAAAAAAAAAAGAAAGAAAAAAGACAAGTTACACGACCACAATTGATTCATTCCTCCTTTTTGTATCTCCGGGAACTTCGCAACATATCATTGTGTGTGTGTGCAGGCTGCAAACTGAATCCAATAACAGGTGTATGACACCCCAGAGAGTCCTTAACGCCTCAGCGGTGACATATTACCCTCCGCGCTCGCCCCGTTTCTCTCCTCTGTCGTGCCCCATAAACGAACCTAACCTGAGGTATCGTAAGCAGACGGATGGCAGAGCAGAGCAGAGCCCATTCCGATCCGAGCCAGCGGGGGGGTGGGGGGGGGTGGGGGGCGTTTTGGATAAATTACATTTCAAGAACGACACCATCCATTCAGGGCTGTCAGGTCTGCGTTTATGTGCGGAGAACCTTCGAAAGGGAAAATACCGGTTCGGCGTGTAGGTTGATAAGGGCTTAGAACCACACGTTGCTGAATTGGCTCTTTTATCGCTAGGCTGTCAAAAAAGAAGAGCTGTAAGATTTTCGCAGAATGGTAAAAAAAAAATTTTTTTTTGAAAGGTTATCAAGATGCCTTGCTCATAACTCACTGTCAAACACCTTCTGCAACGGTTGTAACTGGTATTGACTGCAGTGATTAACAACGATATGTTCATTACCTAAAGCCTTCAGCCCTTGTTGTCTGCTGAACCCCGCTGCATTCAAATAATCAATGTATTCTTCCTTCACCTGAGCTGATGAACACTAATTAACTCATTGGCTATCCTTAAATCATGTGACATTCGTGTGGTTCGTAGTTGAAGCGGTTACCATTTGGGACCCACTAAATCTCTCTTGTGATTGGTTGTTCACCGTTGCTATCGCGCCTCTGTCATAAGATTTTAGTCCCGTCCCAGCGTAACACATCTCGGGTTTTTATTCAGGGGCTCCGCTGGGCGCTCATAAGCTGAATCGGCGCTGTTTTTTTTTTTTTTCCAAAGGTGCGCATTTCTTCAAAAGAACACTGGCCTACGTCTGTTATAAACATGCTCCCTTCCAGAGCAACCGTCAGTTCTTGGGAGCATGTTCCTCAGCACCTGTCTTTGGGACTTGTTGGACTGGAGATTGTTTGTTTGTTTGTTCTAACCCAGGGCCATCACACCTAATTCAATATGCAAGCTCACATCCTCGACAAGCCATGAATGAGTTGACTCAGGTGCAGTTGCGCTGGACTTGCTCTCTGTTGGGTTGATAAGAGCGGAGGTCGAAACTGTCGTCTCGGTTGGACTGTGATGAGTCATGTTCTTTACTGGGTCTTCAGTGTACTCCGAACCAAAAGTGAGAGGCGAACATTCATAATTAATCTTTCATACGGGTTTACTTTGTGTCCGAGTGGAAGTCCATCGTTTGTTTAAGAGAGGAAAAAGCGGGAGATGAGAATGGTTTTTACGTTATAAGGCGGGGATCTGTCGTAGAGCGGTTGGGTGTGACTTACACTGGCTACAGTGTGTTCTCACCCAGTCCTCCTCAGTTCAGCTGATCTAATCTCTATTTTCTGCTTGTCCTGTGGGATTGCAAGCAGAATAAGAAACACACACACACACACACACAGAGGACCCTCTCTCACAAATGCAGGCTCTTGCCTGCCATCACCATGACAACCTACAGATAAGGTTTTCTTTGTTTTGGGGATTTTTTTTTTTTTTTTGGATGTTTCTACCTGGAGCCAGCCAGAGAGAGAGAGAAAGAGAGAGAGAGAGAGAGAGCATGCATGCAAGGCAAAAACCCAGAGAGACAAGGTTGCTAGTGATTTAGACAGATTTGCTTTAAGCAGTTTTGGTAAATGGACATTGGGTAAATGTGACTAATAATTACATAGTTTTGAATCACTCTTAAGTATGTAAGTGTCATCATAGTGTTGTCTCATGTACATCCATACACGTCATAATATATTGGGAATGGCTTATGAATATTTTCAATATAATTGGCATTACTTGCATGGTTGTTAGAGTTAACATGTAAGTACACTAGTTACAAGTGATGTCAGATTTGAAGTGGGACCAGAGACGAGAGAAATGGTTGTACGTTACTCTGCAGATGCATTTTCTCTGTATTGTTTTTGTCTCTGCATATGATCGCCCTTTTTTTTTTTTTTTTTTTATGGAGAAATTCCTCCCGTGGAAACCCAGTCATCTTGGCAAGAACGCTCTCAGTGTGTTCCCATATGTCGGCGTTCCCACAAGCCGATGTTTTGATGCAAGCGAAAATGGAAATGCAGTATTCAAATTCACTTCCTAAATAATAATATCATACTCTTCAAGTGCAAATGCCCCAAGCCTGTCTGCCCTCTGTGTGTGTGTGTGTGTTTGTGTACAAGCCATTTTCAGCACACACACGAGTGTTGTCTGTCTTTAAGTAGCAGGAATGAGTAAGTGAAGGACAATGCTGCAGGCAGAACTTTCTCACTGAACCTGGGAAGACTCTCCGTCAATTGGTCTATCTCTCTGAGCCCTCAGTTCACTCACTGTGACACCTGACTTCCCTCCCTGGGGTTACCAGCTCAAAACCAGCTCTAGCATGTCTGTGTATAGAGGAGTAAGGGAAAGCCATATGTCAGCATGGCGGCGTGCATACCAGTCAGTAGATTAGGATGGAAAGGTCACGCACGTATGCCCACAATGTTAAGGTAAGAGAGGAAGTGACCTCCGCAGCCAATAAAAGCCTGATTTAATACCGCGGCCCTTAAGTGCATTTCCTACAGCGCGTAGGAAGACTCCTGTCATCGCAGGCCCATTACGCATAAAACCCACCAGTCACCAACCACTCGTCTCTCTCTCTCTCTCTCTCTCTCTCTCGGCAGTTTAGAAGAGTGACAGTCGCTTAACCAAATGTCATTAAACATTTTGACTGTCAGGACTGAGTGAGATAGAGAGTGTCGAGAAGCCATAAGGATTCATTGGCTGTAATGCCTTTTCTCTCAGGACCGTGGCTCTAATGGGCTTCATTTGCAGAAGTGGACCTGCGGTGTGGTCTTTTAGCCTGAAACCTCTCACCGCTATTCTGGAGGGAGAGAGAGAGAGAGAATAGCGCTGTGGGTGTTTCATTAATCGCTCCATTTGAATTGGCTGCCATTTTGTTTTGACTGCCCTGAGTTGGCCTCTGTCTAATGGGCTTCCTCCTCCTCTCTCTCTCTCTCTCTGTCTACACACACTCTTTGTCCTTATAATATATATTAAAATTCACAAGACATATTGTACTGCCACAGTTGTCAACGCAGGCATACTTGCCTTACACACGGTTGTGTGTCTGTGTGTACGTGTGTGTGAAGGGAGCATTTCAAATGAAAGTGTTGGCGTCATTGAGAGGAAGGTGCTCGGCTGTATTAAAGGCTGAGCCCTTTTGAGGAACTGTTTCTCTTTCAAAATCAGACCAACGTTCTATAGTGACTCACTCATGAGACAATAACTAACAACCCATAAATAAACATCCCACAATCCCGTTCTCTTCTCTCTCTCGTTTCAGTTTGTTAGAGTATCTCGCTCTACCCAGTATCGCTTCACTCATACACTTCTTTCTTTTTCTATTATCTACTCTGTCCCCTGCCGCATTCAGTTCTCTCTCTCTCTCTCTCTCTCTCCCCCACCATTTCTCACCCTCTGGTCCCTTCTCCATCCTCACATCTTCTGTGCACTTGGCAGGCATTAGAGGGGTTCCACCCCAGTTAGGTATTCCCTTTACCCACATCTCCACAGACTCATCCTTGCGCTTTTCCCCAAACGTGAATGAATGGAAAAGTCCCATAAGCGGAACGGAGCGGGGAGGTGATTCAGTCTCTCCGCGCCCTCTCCAGCTCCTTGCAGGACACCATACAGGCTTTCTTTTTGTTTTGTTTTTTTATTTTTCGTGGCGTATGAAGGGAACGCCCGCGGGGACGTTGGCACGGGGGGGGGTGGGGGGGGGGGGGTGTTGGTGTACCCACGGCACTCCCTTCCCGGCGAAGACCAGCCCTCTCGCATTATCTGACGCTCACTGCTCTGCGCTGCCGCGGGCCAAATTTAGCCGCTCGGCCTCCTGGGAAAGCGTCGGTTTGAACAGAGCATCTTAACTGACTGCACCTTATGTGCAGACTCTTTTTTTTTTTTTTTTTTAATGTCTTTTCCAGACAAGGCGGGTGGATGCCTGTTGCATGTTGCCAAATGCTTTGTATGTGTTTAGATTATACAGTGGGATAAGATGGAGACTGTAGAAGCAGTTCTCTGTCTCCTATGGAGAGTATGCCTCGGGCTTAATTACATTCGCCCGTGGCAGCGAGCTTTTCTCTGAGGTTACCGTCATAAGCACCTAACCTGTCACGGGGCTTGAAAACTGAAACCTTTTTTGTTCTTTTTTGAAGGGTGTTTTTTTCTTTCTTTCTTTCTTTCTTTCTTTCGGTTGAAAACAGGTATGCTTATCTTAACTACTATTCATAGCCATCTCTCTGGTGGCTGTAGCGTTCACACAGGAAGGTGTGAAACCGTGGCAGGAACAGGTATGGGTATGGTGTTGAAAACGATGTGCCAACACTTTATTTTTACAGATATTTTTAAGATTGTAACCGTTCCAAAGCAAACACGCCTCATGTCTCCTTTGTGTAAGAAGGGTTTAACACAGTCGAATATGAAGCGCACTGTGACGTCATAGAGGTTGCCGTGGAGCCTAACGCTGGAACCCACTAGAATGCTCAGCATCATTTAGAATCAACTGGAGTTTCAGCTCCCGGGTCTTGGACCTTAAGATGTGAAGAAATGGGAATTTTAAGGTGTAGGGTGCAGAAATGGGAATCTCACAGCGCAGCCTCAAACCAAATCCTGAACTTCAGTTTATTTCAGTGGACTGTGTGAGTTCCAGAATAAGGATGCTGTCCTGCCGTGCACTTTTCGGTCCATAGGTTTCAGTTGAAGTTCTTGTGCACTGATTAGTGAACTGTAATTCGTGGCTGTATCTCGTGGTTTCTTCTGAGACTACCACCTCACCTGACATCATCTCGTGGATTTTTTTTTTTTTTTGGTGGATTTTATAAATGCTTTCGGAGTTCTGTGTTTTTTTTACACGTATCTTGCAGAGGTTGAGGTTTTCCTACACTAGGCCAAATTCTCACATGGAAAGGTTTAGTTTTTGACGTATCTTGCACCAGTTGCATTGGGTAAACCCGGTGTGTTGCTAAAGGAAGAGAGTATTGACCTGTTAAGTAATGATTACGTGTTGAATCTCATCTTGAGTCTGTAAACCTGTTTTCATTTGACATGTGTTTTAGAAGCTTTTTTATCTTCTTCTCTACACCCCTCCCTCTCTCCCTCTCTGTCTCCCCCCCCCCCCCTCTCTCTCTCTCTCTTTCTCTCTCTCTCCCCCTCTCTCTCTCTCTCTCTCGCCCCCTCTCTCTCCCTCTCCCCCCCCCTCCTCTCCCCCCCTCTCTCTCCTCTTTCTCTCTTTCTCTCCCCCCCCTCTCTCCCTCTCTCTCTCTCTCTCTCTCTCTCTCCCCCTCCCCCTCTCCCCCCCCCCCCCTCTCTCTCTCTCTCTCTCTCTCTCTCTCTCTCTCTCTCTCTCTCTTTCTCTCCGTGCCTCTGCAGCGCTGTGTTTTTCGGTCTGTGTGAGCTGAGCTTCTCTTGCTCCGTCGCAGCTGTGAAAATAACGACACATCTAGGCCTATGCATTCTTCATGAACTGGTTTCATTTCAGTCACAATATTTGGCTTGTTTTTGAAGTCTCCTTCCTACCTCCTTCCCTCTCTCCCTCGCCCTCTCCCTTTCAAGCCTTCTCTCTCCCACTGTCTCCTTCTCTCTCTCGCTCTCTTTTGAGCTGAACTGAGTTGGAGAGAGACCTCCCTGTGCGTTAGCCTCTATTGGATGGGTGAAAAGACATTGTAGGAACACAAAGGTCCTATCACCTGGTGCCCCCCCCCCCACCACAAGAGTGCCCCATTCACTGCCTGTAAATAATTAATGAAGAGAGCTCGGAATGGTGCAAGGTGTTGAGCCCTCTCTAAGGGGCCTGCGTGTGTGTGTGTGTGTGTGTGTGTGTCTGTCAGGACTGGCATACACACTCGTGCAGAGATGCATACCAGATGTTTGAGTAATGAGGTGGGTTTCACTGGAACGTAACACATACCCAGGGATGTTTGCGGAAAGAAATTCTTCCTCGTCTGTGGAGCGAGCATGTACCCACCCCCCCCACCCCCCACCCCCAAACACCCCCAGTCTCCCCTCTTCCCCCTCCCAAGGTTGGACATCCAGTCGACCCTGTTTCTGTACTCAATGTGAGCAGCACGAATGTTTCAGTGTGTGACCTGCATCATCCTGGCTGTTTGGGAAACATGCAGGTGAGAAGAAAACTGACAGGTGATTCAAGGACTGAAAATCAATGGCTGGAGTCGCTAGAAGTATGTGTGTGTGTGTGCGTGTGTGTGTGTGTGTGTGTGTGTGCGTGTGCGCGTGTGTGTGTGTGCGCGCGCGCACGTGTGTGTGTGCGCGTGCAGAACTGAACTGAAAAGGGGGTGAGGCGGTTGCGTGTGAGTGGAGCTGGGGTAGCAGTAGTGATGGAGCAGGCAGAGTGAATGGTGGAGGTCTGCAGTCCCCCCCCCCCCCCCCCCCGCCCTGCCATAGGTGTGTCTCTGAGTGTTTGTCTAATCTAGAGAGAGTCTGCAGCTCACCTGCACACAAGCATTCCTCTCTAACTCCCCCATACATCCACTGTTTTCTCTCCTTGTCTGTCTCTAGCTCGGGTTTCTCTCTGTCGGCTGGAGCCTTTATGCTTTGTATGCGCAATCTTTTTGACAACCTTTTTTTTTTCCCTCTCCTCCACTCCTTTCTCGACAGCGCTGTGTATTTAAGATGCTTCTGGGTGAATTTTACCGCGTGGTGGAGCGCGCTTCAGTGGCAGATTTTAGATCTTGTCTCCAGACTGCTGTAGAACACTTCCTTATCCTGATTTTGTTCTTTTTGTTCTGGAATGCTCTTTATCCGGGCTGCATTCTGTTCCTTTTCATTCTGCTCATGTGCTCTAGAATTCTGCACCCAGCGGTCTATTCTAGAACCCCTACTCATCTCCTCGTCGGGCTTCTAGACCTCTGCTCATGTCTGGTCTGCCACGCTAAGACAGCAGACTACTTATCCAGTCTACTCAATTTGACCTCAGACCCAGTTCTGACTTCTGAGTATCCTTTATCCTATCATACTCAAAAGGTGTGTGTGAGAGAATGCGTGAGCGCTGAAGTGCGAAGTACCGTCAGATTCTCTTAAAGTACGAGGTACCTGTGGAGAACTGTCTGCTGAGAGATGAGTTTAGTCGTGAACGAAGGAAGGTCATCGCACGGCCTTGTCGTGTGTGAGGAACTGCTCCTGTCGTGAATGGCTTTTTCTCCTGGCGGTCTGAATGAAGACTCAGTCACTCGTAGGAGGGCAGATGTAAAAGCTCATTCAAACCTTTACTCAAACCTCTAAAAATAAAAAAAAACAGTTTTCGCTCGTTATCTTGAAGTGTAACTCACTCTTTACTGAATTCAATAATTCAGGAATTCTCTGTGTTTTCAGACCAGATCTCTTCTGAAATTTAAAATGATGTACCAGCCATTTTCTGAGCCTCATTGCCATTTTTTTTACCCCCTTTCTTCTCTCCCGCCTCCCTTTTTTTTAATGTCGGGCAAAACTTCTTTTTTTTTTAAAAAAAAAAAAGCAGAACCAAAGATATGAAGTGTACCTTACAGGGAATACAAGATGAGGCTCTTGAAACTACAACTCAGGATGTGTCTGAACTGAAATTTAAACATTTCCTGACCCATTTTCACATGCTAATGTCCTCCAAATCCAGTTCACAGGCTTTGGTGCTGTCGAATGTGTCCGAGCTCTCTGGTTCTGTTTCTGTCTTCAGATCTGAATCCTCATATTCCTGTGTATATTTGTTTCTGTGTATATGTGTGTTGCTTTAAATTCTCTACCAGTTTCACATCAGATTTTTTCCCTTTTTTTTTTTATTCAAAGTCCTGTCATGGTCCTGAAACATGAGAATAACGTGATTTTCCCTCTCTGTCTCTTGCAGTGCTCTGCGCCAAAAACCTGGCGAAGAAGGACTTCTTTCGTAAGTAAACTCTATCAGAGAGCGTTCTGTTTCTGTCTCTTTGTGTGACACAGATTTGCGTGTGTGTGTGTGTGTGTGTGTGCGTGCGCGCGTTTGTGTGTGTCTGGGCTTGTCTACCATCAAGCGTGTGTAGCAGGAGATAAGATCACCCATGAGAGAAACTGAATTTGGGTCAGTTTTAGGAGATAAAACTCCAGTAGATGCCAGACACTCTCTTTCTCTCTCTCTCTCTCTCTCCCTCCTTCTCTTCAGTTGCTTATTCTCTGTCTCTCCCTGGTACACTCTCTTTGTCTCTCCCGTTCTCTGGTGTACACGCTCTCTCTCTGGCTACACTGTAACAGTGGATCAGATAAACCCTGGGGGAGAAAGACAGGGAGAGACAGAGAGAGAGAGGAGATATAGCAAATGAGCCAGAGAGAGAGAGAGAGAGAGAGAGAGAGAGAGAGACTCATGGGAGGAGAGAGAGAACAGATGAACGCGGTATTGAAAAACCCTCGGCCTATTAAGAGCCGACCGCTCCGCTGTCACTCAAAACCTCTGTCCCTGCAGCCCAGAGAAACAGAGCTCCAGCTGTTTATAGGCTCAGCTAACTGTTTACTATGATACCACTGTACCCGCGATAGCTTAGCCGAGAAAGCCGGACCCAGCAGAACAGTGTTTTGGCTCTCTAAACCGTACATGTTACATGTCAAGGCACCACTGGCGGTTAGAAAACGCTCTACAACACAAATGCAACACGCTGCTGATGGTGTAGATGATAATGAGGTTCATGGCTAAACAGAGAGTGTAGAAAGGAGTACATGAGTGGGACAGTGAAGAATAAAAGCAGTAGGATGTTCAAAATGGGGTTGAAATGACAGGAGGGGCCACTGGGTAGGTTGGCTTAAGGACAGCTATTTTTTGAGGAGGGTGGGAGAAGGGCACGTGAGTGTGTGTGTGTGTGTGTGTGTGTGTGTGTGTGAGTGTGTGTGTGTGTGTGTGTGTGTGTGTGTGTCACTGCGTTTTTCTCCCTCCGTGTTTTGGACTGTTTGGGTCCGGCTGTCACAGAAACGGCTTGTTAAGGCCACTCACACAGGTGCTTTCCAAAGAGTCCGTTTTTCCCATACCAGTACTAAGAGGCTGTGTAAATACTCCCTCTGTGTGTGTGTGTGTGTGTGTGTGTGTGTGTTATGGCGGGGACGAGTCAGGGCTGGACAGTGTATTGATTTACCCAACAGAGCAGCCGTTTGAAAATGGTTTGATTCAAAAGCATGTCATGTTCAACAGAGTACAATACAGTCTGAAAATGGTTTGATTCAAAAGCAATGTCATTTTCAACAGAGTACAGCTTTCTGTTGTTTTCCTACTTGGTTATCCAAAAGTAGCGAAAGCTAATCTTTATTCAGCGACCTCAGACAAACCATCAGTGACCAAATCACATCATGTTAGCCGCGGCACTTTCTAGAAACATCATGATGAGAATCGTTTATACTGGAGGGGGAAAAATACAGAGTTTTTTTTTATGGAAAAGCTGACATTGTTCATTCATGAGCAGACAGCGCAGACTGTTATGTCTATAATGAAAACAGTGTCTGTATTGTAGATTGACCAAAGGTCTGAAAATATCGCGATATTATTTTTAGACCGTATCGCCCACCCCTGCAGTGTGGATGTGGGTTTGAGTATTTCTGTGTTTATATGCATTTGTGTTTGTTTGTTTCTATGTTTGTGTGTGTGTGTGTAGGGGTATGTAAATGGGTCTCTCTCTCTCTTTCTCTCCCGCCTTGTTCCAGGTCTGCCCGACCCGTTTGCTAAGGTGGTGGTGGACGGTTCTGGTCAGTGTCACTCTACAGACACGGTGAAGAACACTCTGGACCCCAAATGGAACCAACATTACGACCTGTGAGAGCTCATTTCACCTTCAAACGCAAACACACACACACACACACACATAAACCACACGGACCAAAACCACCCCTACTACTGCGCGCGCACACACACACACACACGCACAGACACACAGGTTTTACCGAAACACCCACACCCAGAAACACACAGCACGTCCCTTAATCACCCAAACCAAACCCTCCACACCCATCCAATGGCCAGCCTGTCTCTAAGGTACCGAGTTCTCCATGAATTTCTCCCTCTTCCACCGCACGCTTGCTCCGCACAGAAAGACAACGACTGAGGTCTTTGACTTGAAATGTACAAACGATTAGGTTACTAATGCTGCACAGATGGGAGAAGGCAGTCTGTTTTGACGGACAGCAGAAGGAACTTTGAGTAAACGTAGAAGCTCAGTGTTGTCACTTTTCCCATGGAACCCACAGAAAATGTATGTTGGCGAGAATGTGTGTGTGTGTGCGTGTGTGTGTGCGCGCGTGCTCGTGTGTGTGTGCGTGTGTGTGTGTGTGTGTGTGTGTGTGTGAGTTTCCAGTCCACGCCTAGTGTTTGTCCTCTCATCACGTGTCGCTGGGTGGGAGAAGAGGAAACGCAGGTCTCCGTTTGTTTGGTCGCCGTGGCAACCGGACGCCTTTCCAACAGGCAGTGTTTAATTAGTGGCGTTTAACATGTCAGTTTTGACGGCAGGAAAAACACAAGACTCACACAATATGGTCCCAAGGAATGACGGCTTTTACAAGATCAACCTCACGCGCTCTCAACCACAAAGTAAAGAACCAAAGCAAATCAAAACCGTTTTCTGTCATACGGTCCACAGCACCCTCTCAAACAAATAAACTCCACTGATGTGATATCTTTATGGAGTCAAAGAAAACATTGTCAGAAGACGGAGACAGTAACATAGTTAACTAAAGTCATAATAATGACTATTATGATAATTAAGAACAGGTAAGTGTGCAGTTGTAACAGCAACATATACAAGAGTTGTCTTTAAATGAGCTCCTAATGGGGTACCCGTGTTTTTATAGCTGCGTCACGTATGAGATTAAAGGTAATGAGAGATTATAAAACGCGCTGGTGGTTGTCATACGCAGTTACAGAATGTCCTGTCTCTTCTAAAGCGGGAGTGTCTTAGAGAGTGAGGTAATATGGATGTTACTGGCGTCTCTAATTTTCTGCGCCCACCATTTCTTATAGTGGTGTCTGATTTGAAGTCTGTTATTTGTTAAGGACTAGGATGCGTTTGTTTTGATCAGATGTGGAGCCAGTTTAAATGATCCGTCTAACAGCCCTTTCTGGTGCTCGGCGTGCTGTGTGGGTTTCACTGTCTATGGTGGTGGTGTTTTTTGGAGAGACGTGTAAGAATTCTGTTTCCGCGGATTTTTATCTTTTTGTGTGAAATTCAAGATTCAGATTTTCAATAGGCTTTTTGTCTCTCTCTCTCTCCCCCTCTGTCTCTCTCTCTCTCTCTCTCGCTCTCTCATGCTCTCTCGTGCTCAAGCGTGCATGCACGCGCACACACACACACACTTGCTCTCTCTGTTCTATGACGAAC
>NC_044510.1:5270316-5275316 GCF_902362185.1 Chanos chanos
TGAGGTGGTGTGGTAATGAAGTAAAAGTGGATAATTACAGTTAAATGTATGTGTGTGGGTGAACAGGGCTCTCTCCTCACAGATCTCCGCATGAAAGAACAGTTTGACAGGAGTATCCGATTTTAATATCGGGGGTTAATCTTACACATTTACAGTTACATAAATACTGCATGATCGTGTTAATGACTTCATCGTTGTAATTAATCGCGGGAACCTAATTGTGAAGAGCTGATGTAAGAAGTGACATACAATGTGAAATGGAATGATCTGCTGTGTAAGGCAGAAACTCCTCAGAGGTCTACTCTGGATCTTCATTTGAGTGTGTGTGTGTGTGTTCCTGCGTGTGTGTGTGTGTGTGTGTGCGTGTGCGTACGTGTGTGTATATACAGTGAGTCTGCAGTCCAGAGATCGGATAGGGTCCGGAGGTCCTGTGGTGGACTGCAGTCGTCTGTTTGACAATGACCTGCCCGACGGGTGAGCGAACAGACCTCTGTCCCCCTCATCACCAACTACCACACAACACGCACACAGATGTGCTTTACAGACTCTCTCTGTTTTAATGTGTCTGATTCTCTTAACATGTTTGTGTGTGTATGGATATGTTTGTGTGTGTGTGTGTGTGTGTGTGTGTGTGTGTGTGTGTGTGTTTTGTGTCTGTAGTTGGGAGGAGAGGAGAACTGCATCAGGCCGTATCCAGTACCTAAATCACATCACACGCACCACACAATGGGAACGTCCTACCAGGTGAGTCAACACACACACACACACACACACACACACACACACACACAGACATGCACATTACTTTATGTTTTCCTTACCACAGCATTCACTAAGGCATGAGATGACACTTGCTCTAACCCTAATCACAATTAGGACAGAAGCGCACAGCTTTGGAAGAGAGCAAAGAATGAGATTTTATGCTAGAAGACTGAATTTACTCCATTATTATGTCATTTATTACAAAACTAGTCATTATTATTAATGCCAGTCAATTACAACACAAGGAAAACAATTAAAAACACGTCATTAAGAAAGATCTTTAAAATGAAAAGCGAGTGTGAGATGGTCCGTCTTTAAAATGTATTGCAGACAGACTGTGTGTCACCATGGTAAAATACTAAATGTGGTAATTAAAACTTTCTGTTGGAAGTGAACCCGACAACCTTTGATAATTCAGTATTTCTGAAAACAACAAGATCTTTTTATATATATATATATATATATATATATTATCTCTGGTGTGAGTGTGATACTGTAATTTAGCATAAACTCACTGACCCAGACAGTGTTTACGTATGAGTGTATGTGTGTGCGTGTGTGTGTGTGTGTGCGTGCGTGTGTGTGCGTGCGTGTGTGTGTGTGCGTGTGTGTGTGTGTGTGTGTGCGTGTGTGCTTGTGAGATAATCAGAGTGATAGTGAGGCATTGTGGGAAGGAGACATACCGGGCCGCTACCTCAGTGCCGTGCTTGTGAATTTGCCCGGTGTCTCTGGTTTCCTCTGTCTGATCGTCATCCTGTCACGCTAAAAAAGAGACACAGAAAAAAACGCTAAGGGAAGAACAGACACTCTTTAGACAATCCCGGGGCGTGTGTCGCTTAAAGGTTGCCCTGAGATTCTAAAGGACCACACGGTCAGGCTCTAAATGTGAGTCAGAAACAATCGTCCGATTGGCTCCTGTCCCTCAATTCACTTCTGACTTGAGTCAGTAGAATACAGTCAGCCTGTGGTGTAGCTGAAGTTCAGGAAGAGCTGGTTTGAGACTCACTTGTTCTCCACCCTTTGATTCAGTTGTTATTGTCCTCTGGGTCATTCCATACCAACTCACCTAGGCCCTCCAGTTCATGTCATGGATTTTCTTGGAAAAAAAAAAAAAAATCTGAAATGTGAAAATCTCACAGCTCTAATGCTTTTTTTAGTATAAAAATACATTTTTGAAGTTTGGCCCTCAGAGCTCAATTTCATCATTTTTGCGATTGTTTATAAGCCTCTCCAATTGCTTATTTTTCACTGGATTGGGTTGAAATTTGTATTGAACGTCCAAGAAACCCTAAGGATAATTACCAACATGTATTCATGTAAATAGTGGCTGCTGAATGTCAGTAATCACATTAATAAAAACAAATTACAAATTAACAAAGAATCTTTAATTTTCAGAAGGTCCACTAGTTTTCACTGTCTTGCAACCAAATTTTGATTGTGTGTAGTATTAATATAGTTCTATCACATCTAGAAGTTATTTCATCCTGCCTAAAAAACTGACTGCCACAGATCTTGCTGAATATAGCTCCGGGGGTGAAAAAAAACACTTTTTAAGATATTTTGACTGTATGTTTTCCCAAGAAGGATTACTTTAATTTCCTTGAAACTTTTTATGGGAAAGTGTTAATATTCATTGCAGATATATAAAAAAAATTTAAAGATTTTATATTACTCCCTAATCATTTAATATTTTTTTTAAAATAGCTCATTTTTCGTACTTTTCACTGACTGATATTACATTCAATGGTTTTATTTCATAGGCGGATATTTGTACGATGTTGACTTCAAGGTTTTCTATCTCTGTGTGTTACCTACTAAGCCTGTTTTTCATTGGGTTCAGGAAATTTGCAAGTTACAGCTTGTAATGGCTTGGTTTGTTGCATACTAGAGCATCAGTCCCTTTTTCAGACGTGTGAAAATGAAATGCAATTAGTTATGCACACTTAATTACATTTGAGAAATACAGGCATAGTTTGCTTTGCAAGATAGTTGGCTAGCACCAGCTAAAGTTAGTAGCCATCCCTTAATCCGGTTGATCAGCCCTCTGGCTCACTAGCTAGTCGTGACTTATGATAGTGTAGCATCCTGTTTAATTGTGCCCCCACCCCCCAACAATTTAATTTTAATTTACTTTTTGGCTTGCATGACACCCCTGGAGCTAAGGAACTAAGATTAATATTTCGTCCAGACACACGTAACGGTCTCCAAAAATGGAGATATTAATTTTTGAAAATGAAAGGTTCTTCGTTCGGGTAATTTTTTTTTTTTTTTTTTATTAATTTGATTACTGGAGCAAATTATTTACGTGAATACATGTTACAAATTATCCTTAGGGTTTCTTGGATGTTCAGTAAAAATTTCAACCCAGTCTAGTGAAAAATAAACAATTGGTGAGGCTTATAAACAATCACAAAAAATGATGAAATTAAGCTCTGAGGTCCAAACTTTAAAAATTCATAACTAAAAAAGTATTTGGAGTAGAGCTGTAGGATTTGGCAAGGTCCCATGAATGTAATAGAACTTTTCACATGATTTATTTTTTTTTTTTCAAAAAATCCATTACACGAACTGGAGAACCTGTGTGAGTTGGTATGGGTGTGAAATATCCAATACCCAAATGAAATAGATTGAATGTGATCTTCTGATCTACCCCCCCTACCCCCCACCCCCCCGCAGGCCAGCGTCAGAGTACTCCAGTCCCGGGCGACCCCTCAGCTGTTTGGTGGACGAGAACACGCCCATCATGACCCCAAACGGGGCGACGGGGGTGCAAGTAGGCGACCCGCGGGCCCAGGAGAGAAGGGTCCGTTCCCAGAGACACAGGAACTACATGAGCAGAACCCACCTGCACACACCTCCCGACCTCCCCGAGGGCTATGGTGAGTTACCACCCAAAAATCAGACAAATCCGACCCTCCTCCTAGTATACATATGTATGTATGTATGAATGTCTTTATGATGTCATAGCTAGCCCCAGCGTAACTGATTGAGGATATTTAAGGTTAACCAATACTGGTCAGATATTTTGGTTCAAAATTATATCCAGTTTTTACGACCATCCATCTTCACCAGAGAGATGATGGATGGTGGGTATGCTGGTGCGCCGTGTTGACTTTGCATAAACATCCCTGGGGATTTATGTTGCTCTATGTATAATTAGAATATCTATTGATTTGCATATTCATGAGCTTTCCTGTGACGTCATCACTAGGTCAGCCGTCCCAGACATGGAGCTGCAGCAACTGCTGCTGCTAATTATCTCTCAGGTCTTAACAAAACAATAACAACACTTTGAATGTACTCGTTAAGAGAGAAAGAAGTTTAATTTGACTTTGTTTAGGCTGTGTGGGAAAGTGTCTGATCTCTGTTAATATATTCCTTTGGGACACGTCTCTGAGAAAGCAAAGCACCTCACGGACCTTGCCGGTAGCTCTCTCACTCACTCATTCGCTCATTCACCCTCTCGCTCCCTCCCTCACTCCCTCACACACTCTCTCACTCACTCAATCATTCACTCAGTCATTCACTCACTCGCTCAATCACTCACTCCCTCCCTCACTCACTCACTCACTCACTCACTCACTCATTCATTCACCCTCTCGCTCCCTCACTCGCTCCCTCGCTCACTGGTTTAGGGTCATAAGGAATGAAAGAGTGAATTTGTCTGTCTTCATAAGCTCCTCCCTCACACACCTCCGGCAGCATATTCATATGCATTCTTTAGATACGTCTGCTAAGTGAGTGTCTGTCTGTCCGTCTGAGTATGGCTGGGTGTGAGTGATTGTGTGTGTGTGTAGAAAAACAAAAGTATGTTAGATGTGTATTTGTTTAGTCGTGTATGTCTGCCTGCATGTGTGTGTGTGTGTACATTCGTATGCATTCTTTTGATAACATCTTCTGAGTGTTTGTGTACATGCCTGTCTGTCTTAATGTGGCTAGGTGTGTGTGTGTGTGAGATATTTATGTGTGTAGTTGTAGATGTCTGGCGGCAGGCGTGTGCGTGTGTGCGTGTGTGTGTGTGTGTGTGTGTGGCCCATGGGGATAGATAAAGGTGGAAGTGGTGTAATATAGGAATGACTTCTAAAGAAACAGCCAAGAGTAGGAAAGAGCAACATGAACCACAGGCCGTGAGAGGAGAAAAAGAAAATTTTATTGAGATATATATGTACTATATATGTAACTAGCAATGCCCCAAGAAGTGCCTGGCTCACGTTTTAGTGACCCTCTGTTGCTAGGTA
>NC_044510.1:5277816-5282816 GCF_902362185.1 Chanos chanos
TCTGTCCGCCAACCTGCACCTGGTTCTCAAGTGAGTGCCTCTGCAGGAGACCGCGCTGACACGGAACCGTCTTCCGTCCCTCAGAACCGCTGCTCCGTTCTGCTGCGTTCTCCTCATTTAGACTTAACGACGCAAATATTTATCGTTTACTGGCGTTTTGTGTACAATCTGTTTCTTTGTGTTTGTTTCACCAGTCCGAGTCCAAACGGTTCCCGGAGTGGAGGTGAAGGTCAAGGTCAAGGTCAAGGTCAAGGTCAAAACAGGTAAGCGGTTTTAGTCTCACCATCCCTCTGACTGCCAGGACGGAGTCACAGATCACCTTCTCCATCACATTACACGTCAACACGCTGGAGGACTCAGGGCTGTGGAGAGCTATTCACATACATACAGTACAAACACAGAAAGAGAGAATGTGACGACTTCCATGAGCTTGGCTACTTTTAACGTATGCACAATGAGGGGATCACTAGTCAGTGAACGTAATGGATTTTAGGCAGTTGTTACGCGTTGGGTTGATTTACCCACTGAATTGAGATTGGTTTGATCTTCTGTTTCTATTGGTTGGTTGATCTGTCAGTCAGTGAGTTGTCTTGTATGTGGCTGCAAACAAGCGCCCATCCTTTACCCATAATGCCTTGGACCGGTTTAGTGGAGTGGTAGGTGGGCCTCCCTGATGTGACCTCATTCTCCCTGTGTCTACCTCTCTACGTCTCTCTCTCTCTCTCTCTCTCTCTCTCGCTTTCCATCTTCTGAGAAACGGAGGTATGCATTGATGAAAAGATTGAGTCTCCCTGTTTTTTTTCCAGAGCCAGAGAGATCAAAGGGAATATTCTAAACATTTCCCTCTCTGCTCTCTTGTTTGTTCTGTTGTTGTTGTTGTTGTTTTTTCTTTTTCTCTTTTTTTTTTCTCGTTGTCAGGAAAAGATTACGCAATACAGCTCCTCATCCGCGCGGCTTAACGCTCACAGTTTAAGCCAACGGAAAAGCCAAGATGAACCGTGTACACTCTCAGCCGTCCCTCATATCTGTCAGGGCCAATATGCAGCGTAAACATAAATGAATAAGAAGGCCGTTTTAGGGGTTGTTGTCAGCGTCAGAGGAGACGCCGGCCTAAGTTCAGAGACTACAGAGTCTGTAGAGCAGAGTTACGGCGCAGACGGCTGTGTGAGCGCTTTGAGTCAGCACTGCATTTCGTTTGAACCTCGTCTAAAAGAGTCATCAAGCCCAAAAGGACCTTTTGGAGACTCGCTGTGTGGGCGGAGAACTGGGAAGAGGAGGGGTGGGGGGTGGGGGGGGGGCGCGGTGGTGGTGGTCGTTTTCCACTGGAATGTCCCGATGCTGACCAGTCAGGCTGTAAAACTGGGACAGGAGAACATTCCAGAAGAGGAGGATGAAGTGGAACGCTGGAAAAGGCATCAGAGAGAGAAGAGTCACATCTGCCTTTTATCAGTGACACAAGATTTCTCAACGTCTCTCTGTCTCTCTCTCTCTCTCTCTCTCTCCTCGGCCGTGCGTCGTCACACCGCAAAAATGTCTGCTGTACGAACCCCTCTCGACCCCGCGCTTTACGGTCTTACTCACGGTGTCGTTCGGGCCCTGTCCCCGGGTCGGCCGCCGGTCCAGAGGATGGTTTGCTGGTACTGAATCATGCTTCGGCTCAGAAGGCTGTAGCCATCACTGTCAGGCCCTCATGCGTCTTTTATGAGGGATGTGACCGACTGCTCCACATTTTAATACTGCAAGTGGTGTCACTCCTGGCCCCCCCTTCCTGTCTCCCTGTCTGTGAAAACATATTTTCACGTAGGACTGGACAAATCAGAGCAAGACTTATGGAATCTCCACTGGAATGCTCTACGGAGCACTATACATTAATTACATTAATCTTTTTTTTTTTCTTTTTTTTTTTTTTTTGCGCGAGAGTAAGAACTTACGAAAAGGAAAAGAGAGTCGTGAAGCCAAAAACGTCCGGTCTAAAGCTCACGGTTATTTTCCTGGAGGCCTGCAGGCAGGGTGTGGGTATAGCAGAGAGCAGCCTCTGAGCGTGAGTGTGGCGTGCTCTGCAGGTAACCCCGACTGGAGAGTTCATTCCCATAGCCAGGGAAAGAACGGAGGGGGAGTGGTGGAGGACTACATACCAGACACAGAGCCGGAGGGAGGGAGGGAGAGAAGGAGAAAGGTGTAAGGGTCAGTGTTAGAGTGTGTTTGTGTGTGTGCGTGCGTGCACGTGCACGTGGAATGTGTGATTTATGGCAAAGGCAGAGTTGCTTTGTAGCAATGTACGTCTCAGTTCTGTGTACTATCCGCAGACAACCCCTCCTATCCTCTTCCCTTCTCTCTCTCTCTCTCTGTCTCTCTCTTTCTCTCTCTCTCTCTCTCTCTTTCTTTCTCTGTCCCTCTCTTTCTCTCTCTCTCTCTTTCTCTCTCTCTCTCTCTCTCTCTCCCTTTCTCCCTCTCTCCTTTCCTTTGTACATCACGTCCTTCGTCACAGTCTACCCTTTTGTCCCTCTCCCCCCTCTCTCTCTGCCTTTACCTCTCCCTCTTCCTCCCTCCCCCTCCCTTTTCTCCCTGTCTGTCTCTCACGTGCAGTCTGGTCTGCGGGGAATAAGAGTAGTTGCTGGAGTGCGGAGCACCAGGCAGCAGGGGATTGTTGGATAGCAGGATATGGCGACCGTGCTTGGCTTAGTCAGGCGAGACCTGCTAGACACCACAACTCCTCAGGAATGTAGCCAGCCTGAGAGAGAGAGAGAGAGAGAGAGAGAGAGAGAGAGAGAGAGAGAGAGAAGACTGCACCTTATGACACTGTGCACACAACTCACACCACACACTCTGTCTTTTAGACTGTGGTCGTGTCTGCAATTTAAAGATGGATTGTTCTGGAAAGAATGATTTTGTTTGACACGGGAGAACATTGTAGTGATGTTGTACATTCGCTAGGAATAAGGAAAGGTGGATTCTGTGCGAAGAATCCTTTTTTTCCCCAAAGTAAGTTGGTGGCGAAAGCTTGGATTGTCCACGCGCACACACACACACACACACACACAGACAGAGTCAGACATCATGTGCTGTATAGACGGGTGTACAGATAATCCCCAAAAACATTTTTCTGGTGGTGTTTAATCCTCAGTATTTTGATCATTTTTAGTGACAGAAAAATCACTGTTGTTGCAATGACATAACTGGACCTTCTCAAATGAATGCATTTTCTGAGCTCCCCAAATAGAGAGACTGAGAGAACAGTTATTTCATTAGAATATTCGTTCAATAGAACATTGACTTTACTGGAACATTCTTTCTTCAGAGACTTTTTTATATATATAGTTACATGTGTACTGTTTTAGAACATTAGTTCATCAGAACATGTACTTCATTAGAACATTTTGTTTGTTAGAACATTCACCTAATTAGAACAGTTATTCACGATGTTTTGGATGTTTTAACACCCAAAGCATCATGGAAAGAACTCTGAAACATTCCAAGGAATGTAATTTGGAACGCGTTCGCTTTCCCCGTTTGTTTCAAATCCTTCAGAGTGGATGTCTAACCCAGGCACGGAGGCCAAGAACATGGAGAATAGCTGTAAAAGCACCGTGACAGAGTTTAGTAACCTCAGTGACCCCTGTGAGACAGCCGGGCTATTAGTGGACACACACAGGCATTCTGTGAGTGGCCTCACTTTGGCTCCTGTGTTCTGGAAGGGTCCTATTTTTGGGAGTAAAGAGTGTTTCTGTGGGGCTGCCCTCTGACCTCCTGCCTAGGTGGACTGGTTTGGCAGCTGACTGTGACTTGCCACAGTGAGCATGAGGTTGGGAAGTGTCTGGCAGAAGCGCTGTGTTTGTATATTTGTGTGTGTGTGTGTGTGTGTGTGTGTGTGTGTGTGTGTGTGTGTGTGTGTGTGTGTGTGTGTGTGTGTCTGTGTCTGTGTCTGTTTCATGTTTGCAGACACCGTGACTCTGGAGACCTCACAGCCTGGAGCTTGTGTGTGTCTGTGTCTGTGTGTGTCTGTGTCTGTGTGTGTCTGTGTGTGTGTGTGTCTGTGTGTGTGTGTGTGTGTGTGTGTGTGTGTGTGTGTGTGTCTATCAGCCTCAGGAATGACATCTCCACGTCGATGTGCACGGACCTTCTGTCTGTTTGGGTGTGTGTGTGTGTCTGTTTGGGTGTGCGTGTTTGTGCGTGTGTGTGTGTCTGTTTGGGTGTGTGTGCGTGTTTGTGTGCGTGTGTGCGTCTGTTTGGGTGGGTGTGTGTGTGTGTGTGTGTGTGTGTCTGTTTGGGTGTGCGTGTGTGTGTGTCTGTTTGGGTGTGCGTGTTTGTGTGTGTGTGTGTGTGTCTGTTTGGGGGTGTGTGTGTGTGTGTCTGTTTGGGTGTGCGTGTTTGTGTGCGTGTATGCGTGTGTGTGTGTGTCTGTTTGGGTGTGCGTGTTTGTGTGTGTGTGTGTGTGTGTCTGTTTGGGGGTGTGTGTGTGTGTGCGTGTGTGTGTGTCTGTTTTGGTGTGCGTGTTTGTGTGCGTGTGTGTGTGTGTCTGTTTGGGTGTGCGTGTTTGTGTGTGTGTGTGTGTGTCTGTTTGGGGGTGTGTGTGTGTGTGTCTGTTTGGGTGTGCGTGTTTGTGTGCGTGTATGTGTGTGTGTGTGTGTCTGTTTGGGTGTGCGTGTTTGTGTGTGTGTGTGTGTGTGTGTGTGTGTGTGTGTGTGTGTGTGTGTGTGCGCGTGTTTGCAAACTCAGTCACATGTTTGGCTTGATCTGCGTCCCGTTATTTAACGGTGCGTCTCACGCTGGCCAAAACACAAACTCAGCCCTCTCTCTTCCAAGTGCCTGTCACAGTTTTCTCCTTCTTGCCTTAATGCCCATAACAGAGGTGAATTTTATGGATTTTAACTTTTTTTTTCTGATGAGAACACGCACACGCACGCGCACGCGCGTGAGTCGAGAGACAACCAGCTAACGAGAGCATCTGCAAGATGTAGCATCAGTCATTTTCTGGTTTTGCTTTCTCATGACATCTTGGA
>NC_044510.1:5290316-5360316 GCF_902362185.1 Chanos chanos
CCAAGACTTGTTTCCAGCCTATCACAGGGTTAGGTTCAGGTTAGTCTGGGTCCTGTTAAACCTCTGATTGGTTGAAACAGTCACATCAAGCTTGATTGCTGGTGGGAAAACCCGCTGTAAGATCAACCACTACGTAACTAAACTATGTGCTGTAACAATGACCAAAGACAAAATAATAACTTAACCTGTTCGTTTTCTTTCCAGCTTCAACCGGATTGACATTCCTCCGTACGAGAGCTACGACAAACTGTATGACAAGCTGCTGACAGCTATCGAGGAAACGTGTGGCTTTGCCGTGGAGTGACAGCCAGCCACTAGGGGGCGACCGCGAGCACGAGGCGCTATTCTGACCCATCGCTCAGCTAACAGAGCTAGCGGCTACGTTCTCGAAGCTCTGTCCCCCCCTCCCAAACCGCTCCCAGCCGTCGCTAGGATACTGGCTGAGGCTATGGGAGTATGCAGAGCACCCACCGTCTGGTTCTGCTACAGGATTTAGTTACATCCCTCCATTTAAACAACAAAAAAAAAAAAACACAAAAAAAAGAAGAAGAAGAAGAAAAGAATCGACTTCACTTTTCAGCTGCTAGGAACTCTGACCTTTTTACTTTTTTTTTTTTTTTTTTTGGAACCTGTGCGAACGCCGGCTCTTCCTTCTATACATACTTATAAATATATATACATATATATATATATATATAAATAAGTTTATATTTTAGCATTAAAACAAAATAAAAAGAGATGGACAGTATTCCATGTAGCGTCTTTCCGAACAGACTGCTGAGAGAACCAGAACTCGTAAGGGTCCACGGAACATAGGCTGCATAAGCTAAATCCATTAGCACTACTGTTCCTACCGAAGGGGAGAGGAAGCGACCAACACCTTCAGACGGTTTAGACGCAAAGTTTGCGTAACAGGGTTGTTTAGGGACCCCTCAAAAGGTCCTCGTTTTGGGGAAATCCTCCAAACGAATTCGATGAGGGATTCCCATTCTGCCCCAATCCCCAACCCCAATCCTAACCCCCCCCCCCCCCAACACCCCACCTTTTGCTTGAGGCAGAAGGAGGTGATTTTTCACATTGTGGTGTATTGAATGAACTCTCGGCCAGATATGCAGTAGCAAACAGTACACTCTCTGGTCATTTTACTCCACGGTCTCCTACCTGAAACCACCACCAAACTATCTGTGCTTCATTCACCAAGAGACCAGGCTGGTATCATGTATGGTGTTTAGGCTTGTTTAAAGTGAACGAACGAACGAATGAATGAATGAATGAATGAATGAATGAATGAATGAATGAATGAATGAATGAATGAATGAACGAACGAACGAACGAACGAATGAACGAACGAATAATTAGCTGGTTAGTTTTGCGTAGTGTTATTTTTATATGATGGGGGGGGTTAAAGAAAAAAAAAAAGAACAATGAAATTATATATAAATATATATATAATTTATTGCCATTACTTCAGAGAGAAATGAAGATTTAAAAAAAAAACACAAAAAAAAAAAACTCTACGAAATGTACCTAATTAGATGACACAGACAGAATTGTGAAACCCACTTAAGCTTGGATGAGGTTTGTTTTTGGGCTGCTGTGGATGTTTGAATAGTTTTTTTCCAAAACCTCCCTTCTAGAGGATGCAGAGAAGGGCAGAATGTTGTTGTTGTTGTTGTTGTTGTTGTTATTGTTTGTTTTTGATTTTAAGAATGCGCCGTCCTCTTAGTGCCATGAAGACGTTTACTCCGAAGTTCTGACAACAAACCGATATTTAAATTCAATCCTTTAATGAAATTTTACAAACATTTATGTCTAGATGAGGTAAGATTTATTCTGAAACCCTGTTGCTATGGAGACTGGTATTTCAGAACTTCCTCTCTCCAGTTTCTATAAAAAAAAAAAAAAAAAAGAAAAGAAAAAGAAAAAAAAAAAAAAACTTTGCTATCCAGCAAGATTAATTTCTCAATATCTACTCTGCTGTCTTTGACCAACGGGAAATGATATAACCAAGGGAATTGTTTTGTATTTTTCTTACTGGTGTTATGTTTTAAAAAAAAAAAATCGTTTTTTTTTGTTTTGTTCTTTTTAACAAATTACCAAATCTTTTTTGCAGCTGTCCCTCCCTCTCTCTGAGCTGTTCCCTGGTTCTCTTTTCACTTTTGGCGGTTCATAGCTAAGACACCAAGGTCCTGCTGCAGAACTCACTGTTGTGTATTAAAAGAAAAAAAAAAAAAGTTGTTTGACTCTGGGCTTGTCGACAGGGTTGGAAAAAGACATATGTACACATGCAAACAAAAAAAAAAAAAATAGAAAAGAAAAGTGAAAGAAAAAAGCCAAAAAAAAAAAAAAAGGCAAAAACTAATTTTCTTTTGTGTTTTTATAATACAGATGATCATTTACATACACAAGTACACATAATTTATTGACTAGGGAAATGTATCATTTTACAGTATGTCACGAGTACTGTGACTTTACTGCCTGAGGTTCCTTTTATTATCTGTTGCTTGAATTATACAGAAGTTCACAGTTTCTATTAAGGATCATTATAGAAGTCCTCAAACCTGTATAAACGAGAGAAAAAAAAGAGGTTAAGCTATGCCCTAGTCCAACAAGAGTCTCTGTTGTATTTATTTTCTTTTTCATAAGCTCACGTACAAATTGTTGAATGTTTCTAAGACGCTGCCTGTCTCTAGCAATCTTCGACGACCATGGACTGTTCTGGAAGTTTGAATTCCTAAATGAACTATACATATTGTGTTACTTTTTTTTTATGGATGAGTGTAAGCAAAACTGAGAGAGCGAAAAATAAATAAAAAAAAAAAATTAAAAGGAAGCCTTGGAAAAAAAAGAGAAAAAAAAAGTCATAAACCTGCAATGGTGCTTTGTACAGTAAACAGATATTATTCATAGAAGTGTCTCACAGTAACCATCATCTATCTTTCAATAAAACAGAAAGATTTAAAAGAAGAGAAGAAAAAAAAAAAGAATTTAAAAAAGGAATTTGCACACACACATGCAGACTGTAATTGCTGTATATAACAAGCAACATCTATTTACCAAACCTTGGAAGGAGGGGACTAATTTTATATATTTACCTGTATGTCAGATGCACACAAACATATCCCTCTCATCTCTCTTCTGTGTTTGGTCCAGTGTGACCCCATCCTACTCAACTCAGTCTGTCTGTCTCTATCTGTCTCTCTCTCACACACACACACATCCCTTAATTTTCATGCATCTGCTTCTGTGAGGACTGAATTTTTACTAACACGGTGATGTAAAGACACAGCTTTGGTTAACTCTTTTTGGCATGACTATAACGGGCAGGAGTGTTATTTCTGCTAGCTGACCGGTGCAATTTGTCATACGTAACAAACACTATCAATTTTTTTTTTTTGTAAGAGTATTTTATTTTTGATGTGTAATTAGATCAAATTAAACTTGCCTTTTGTCTTGGGTTTAAGGCACCATTTAGCTTGTTTTTTCTGTCCCTTATTATTTTAGGTTGTGTGTGTATGTATGTATGTGTATGTTTGTGTGTGTTGTATTTTTCACTTCACAAACGTAAACAGCAATATATCTTTTGATACTAGGCTCATTCATAGAATTATATTTTTAGCATGTCTCCAAATATAACTTTGGACACCGTTTCTTATTCCTCATTGAAACTTTCTTTGTGTGAGGCTGGATTTGAATAATGCCTATTGCTCTGCTCTGGGGACCAAACCATCTGTAGCATTAGTTTGAATAAGAATGAGTCTGGTCAGTTGTTTGTAATGGGGGGAGAGGGGTGTTAATGTCGATGTCTACAAGCAGGCAATTGCACACAAGGCCAGGGACAGAAACTTCAACATTTGGCGCATCGTTAAAAAAAAAAAAGTGTCATGTTTGGGGGGATGGGTTTTATAGGGTGTGACTTGGTGTGTGAACTGTCTAAAATTGCTTCATGGTCAGTGTTTTGGTGAAGGGGGCGAAAGGGTTTCCTGTACAGACAGCGTATGTTAAAGCAAGATTGACTGATTAAAAGGTCTATTAGTTATTAATGTCGCCCATCTGCCGGTTCGTCTCAGTATGATGCAAAACTGAAATAGCTGTTAATGCTGCTAGCAGTTCTTTTAATTGTCTCAGAGATAGTTAGATAGTACTTGTAGCTGATAAGGATGGGAGAAAGACCTCGCTGTCGTCGTCGGCCCCCTTCCTGTTTAGTAAACTTGTACTAGATGTTGACACTCCCTGTTTCCAAAACTTACGCAACGTTCACTAGTGAATTGTGCTTAAAAACATTTAGTCAAAGGCAAGGCAAACTGACAGACTTTGAGATATGTCTGCAACTATGCAGCTGATTCCAGGTTTTAATTAAGAGCAAATGAGATTTTACTTAAAAAAAAGAGACGATTTTATGACGTTGACGTTGAAATGTCATTTCAGTGTACGACTCCAGACATTCGCGAATTACGTCAAAGTCGCGACTAATCAAAAATGTCAATTTCTTCATTATTTATCCTCACTCTCAGAGCGACAACATATAGCTCGGAGAACAATTTAGCAAGTCACAAAACTAACCAAAATGAGTTACAGCAAAGCAGGCAAGTCCGGCTGAACTCTCAAACCAGCATGAGAATAATGCCTTTTCTTGTTCCGTGCTGTATTCACTGTCAAAACACTAGTATCTATGAGCATGATTTGTTGTGTTTTGTTCATTGTGTTGTAACTAGTCTGTGTGGGTAAAAAAAAAAGTACACAAAGGCAAGTAAGAACAAACACAATGCCTATGTAAATACAAAATTTCAGACTAATAGTCAAAGAGGTGATGACGCAGGTTTTCTGTCGTCACTTCCTTTCGGCATAAAACCCGGCTCAGGCAACGCCATTGCCGGCATTCTAAGCACCATTGCTGCCAACGGAAGGATTAAATACCTCGATAAAATTTGTAGTTGTATTCAAGTTTATTTATTTGTGGTTTTAATTTATAGACATTGTTGACAACATGCCTGGTTATTCCGATCGTGACCGAGACCGCGGCAGAGACAGAGGGTAAGAAAAATGAGTAACTGATGGCTAATGAACATTGTCTGGAATTTCGCGGAAACGATTATGTCTTTTCTCGTGTAGCACCTGTGCTAACGCCATTAGCCTTGTACAAGCCTGTTGCACAGTAATTTAATCGAGCGTTTGTCATTACTGATTTGCCATGAAGCTAAGACTGTCTAAGAAAAAAAATGTCCCACGTTTTGATCAGAAAGGTGACCCGCCGATAAGTTTGTTTGGATGGCTGTTTAAATAAATTAGTGACGTTCTGTGTATTCGCTGGTCGCTAACTAGCTGATACCGGCAAAATGCCATCCAAATTAAATTTTGTTCTGTAAATGTTTTCGAGTCGCGTCTCATCTGTTCATTTACTGTCACATAATCCTAAAGGATAATTTAGATCTTACATAGACGAAATTTTGGCAGAGCCAAAGTGCAATATTAGGCCCTGGTCTTGCCATGTGGTGGAGGAAACGAATACAAAATGCCGGGCCTTTTCTCTTTGTTTCCATTTCGACAGGAAATAAAATGGCAGCGATTTGTAATGTATCGCAAAACCTTAAAAACTAGTGTTTGATTGATCCACAAAGAACTAACTATTCGTCATCAAGTTTTGCTTTAGTTGTGATTCGGCCTAGTTGAATGAATTTGCGTCTGCGCTGCATCTCAAGTTTATCGTATTAAGCTGAGCCTGCCGTTTAAGATCAAGATAATTTACTTGTGGTTTGTGTTATCATGTTGAGAGTCCATTTGTAATTCTAAAGTGCTTTTCCCATTTTGAGTAGTTATGGCAGCGGACCTCCACGTTTTGGAGGTAGCCGAGGTGGTCCGCAAACCGGAAAGAAGTATGGAAATCCAGGAGAGAGACTACGTAAAAGACACTGGAACTTGGACGAGCTTCCGAAATTTGAGAAGAATTTTTACCGGGAGCATCCCGAGGTATCTCGGAGAACCACAGTAAGTATTCACTCCTGTAGGCTATACCGCACCTTCGTTTGCAGTGATGAAAAGCGTTACATAACATGAGTGCCGGTTTGTTACACATGTGTCCTATGAGGGTCACGTGGCAAAAACCAGAGCTCAACATGCGGCACGTGTTTGTTTTACAGCAAGAAGTTGAGCAGTACAGGAGAGCCAAAGAAGTCACAGTGAAGGGGAGAGAATGTCCCAAACCAATTATCAAGTTCCATGAAGCTAGCTTCCCATGTAAGGTTTCACATTATTCACTTGCCCACATACTTTGTCAGTGGCCTCCCCTAACGTTGATACTGATGATTCACTCATTTGGGTTGTAGCCTACGTTATGGATGTGATCGGTAAACAGAACTGGACTGAACCAACACCCATCCAAGCTCAGGGATGGCCACTAGCGCTGAGTGGCAAAGACATGGTCGGCATTGCACAGACCGGATCTGGGAAGACCCTCTCGGTAAGTTGGATATTTATACACCATTTACCCTACCTGTTATTTTCCCCTCGTGTGGCCGACAGCTTGGGAACGCAGAGGCTGAAGACCACCATTGCTCAACTGTCGCTTGTGCTCATTTTAATACTTCTCCTTTACAGTACTTGCTTCCTGCCATTGTGCACATCAACCACCAGCCTTTTTTGGAACAAGGAGATGGTCCTATTGTAAGTATTCAAGCTCAGATACCCGATGTTGTATTACGTTTGGTGTGTGTGGAGCGTAGAGGTTAACAAGTTTCTGTGGTTGTCCAGTGCCTGGTGTTGGCTCCCACCCGTGAGCTGGCGCAACAAGTCCAGCAGGTGGCAGCAGAGTACGGCAGAGCTTCTCGCCTCAAGACTACCTGCATCTATGGAGGGGCACCCAAAGGTCCACAGATCCGTGACCTGGAGAGGGGTATGTGGTTTTTTTTTTGTTTAAATTGAATGACTTGTGCGTATGGAGTAAGCCGACCTGCTTTATTCACTCATTTTGAGTGTATTATCCATCTAATATCCACCCTTTGTGTCAGTAGGCATTTAACATGCTGAAAATTAAATGTGTGTTCCAAAATGACTTTTTTTTTTTTAAAGTGATGTGCAGTATTCCTTGAACCTAAACGTTTTTGCTGCTGTGTTGCAGGAGTTGAGATTTGCATCGCCACTCCGGGTCGTCTCATAGACTTCTTGGAGGCGGGAAAGACTAATCTGCGCAGGTGCACGTACCTGGTTCTGGATGAGGCTGACAGGATGCTGGACATGGGTTTTGAACCACAGATCCGTAAAATTGTGGACCAGATCAGAGTACGTTCCTGTTTGACTCATGAATCATTCCTTCATTCCATGGTTTCACGTGTAATGCCATAAGTAACATATTTGTGCACTCTCTGAAGCATCTACGGTCCTTGTTCTAGTAAAGACCTCATTCCTCCATCACTTTCTCTACAAACCAATGCAGCTTCCTGATCTGTGACCTAAACCCTGTCTTTCTTCCCCCAGCCCGACAGACAGACCCTCATGTGGAGTGCCACGTGGCCGAAGGAAGTGCGTCAGCTGGCGGAGGACTTCCTCAAGGATTACGTACAGATCAACGTCGGTGCCCTCCAGCTCAGCGCCAACCACAACATCCTGCAGATCGTTGACGTGTGTAACGACGGAGAGAAGGAGGACAAGTGAGTGGCTGCTCCTGTTGGTCCGAGATCTTATCAATCCACAGCTGCCTGGAAGTTTTATGCTGCATTCTTATGCAGTGAGATGCTGTATCAGCTGGACGGTTGGGGTTTTACTTCATCACTGACTCTTTTTGTTCTCTTCTATATAGACTCCTCCGTCTGCTGGAAGAGATCATGAGTGAGAAGGAGAACAAGACGATCATTTTTGTGGAGACCAAGAGGAGATGTGATGACCTCACAAGGAGGATGAGGAGAGACGGGTATGTTGAATACCTCTTCGCTTCTCGACCTACTCAGCATCTGGCAAATGCTGTTTTTAGTCCAAATTGATCAGAACATGCCTAAATTTGTTTAATGTTTATCCTGTTTACAGTTGGCCAGCAATGGGTATCCATGGAGACAAGAGCCAGCAGGAAAGAGACTGGGTCCTCAACGGTATGTGCTAGCCATCGCAACTTCCTTGTCTCTGGTTGCGTTAAAGTAATGACAGCATAGAAAATGACTGGTTTGTTTTTGTCTTTTTCCTTTCAGAGTTCAAATATGGGAAGGCTCCCATTCTCATTGCCACAGATGTTGCCTCCAGGGGTCTAGGTTAGTGGTTCTGTATCCAAGGTCTCTCTTGGAACAGTTTGATTTCCTCTCAACTTTTCTACCTGTATCTTAAAGCTTGTGTACTCGAAGTAATACAGTGTATTGCTTTGAGTGGTACATTTTGCAAAGTACATGTATTGATGTTATTGGTAAATTTTGTATAAAGAAAGTGTTATGGCTTTCTTTAACCTATGTACCTGTCTTGAGTTTTCCCCTCACCTGAAGGTGCAGTCTTGGAGGCAGGTGGCTTGGCATGACGGGTTCTCAGGTCTTCGGAGGTTGAGAGGAACTCTATTGGTGGGGCTCCAGTCTGGCTTCCAACCAATCGCATACCATACAGAGGTCAAGGGAGGCTGTGCACAGCTGAATCGCAAGCCCTCCAGAGAGGAGAGAGACATTGTGGGCTTGCTTTAGTGTCTCCTGCTTGCATCTGCTCTCGAAACAACTGCTACACTGCGCCAAAAAGTCTGACCGCGTCTCGTAAGGGCGATGTATTGTGAGCCACAAGCGTGTGGAGGGTTCTTGCGTGGCTCTTTTGGTGGCGACGTAAAGGTGGCAGTTCGTGAAGTTCTGAATTGGTTTCAGATGAGAGCAGGTGTTTTTGGTTGCGTGTGGTTGTGACCCCTCTGTGCTGAATGCGATGATCTGGCTGGATGGCCAGTCCTGCCTACAGAGTCCTCCAGAAGTCCTCCCATACCTGTGTTCTGTTAGTCATGTTGAGTCTTGCCAACGAGAGACATTTTCTCAAGTGAGCACTGGTTGAAAGATCTTGCCTTTGACTGTTGGCGAGAAAATGCTACCCATCCCTGCTTTTGTAGTTACGTAACCTAATTGGATTCAACCAATAAGTCTGGGCAAGATGCAGTTGGGCCTCTTTTTTACGTGTTCTCCATATTGCGATGGATGGTCCAAAATGTCCAAACACGTGGAGGCATCACTCTTACTTGGGTCCTACTGGTTGGAGTCACCTGGTTTTCACTTGAAATTATGTGGGGAGATTATGACAGTTGTCATTTCAGGAGGGGTTGGTTCATCAAGGACCCTTACCTCAGTTCCTCTGTAGAGCAGGCGTAGTTCCACTTTCCCTTTGTTTTCAGATTTGCTTTGTTTTTGGTATTATCTAACCCCGTTCCCTTACAGCACAAGTGTACGACATTTTACCTGTGGTTCTTTTGCTAACATTTTACTTTCTGCCCTGGTTGTGGTGCTTGGCAACCTTTTTTGTACCTCCCTATTGTCTGTACTGCCACACCACAACACTCCACAGACGTGGAAGATGTGAAATTCGTCATCAATTTCGACTACCCCAACTCGTCCGAGGATTACATCCACCGTATTGGCCGAACGGCCCGCAGTCAGAAGACTGGCACCGCCTACACCTTCTTTACCCCCAATAACATGAAGCAGGCTCATGACCTTGTCTCTGTCCTCCGTGAGGCCAACCAGACCATCAATCCTAAACTCCTCCAAATGGCAGAAGACAGAGGAGGTAAATCAAATTGGTGAGATACAGGAACTGTGGTTTAACTGCAGCCGATTTTTTTTCTTCCTTTTTTGTTTTATTTATTTGCTTTATTTATTTGCTTTGTGCTATTTTGCCAATTTGGACAGGTTTTTTTTTTTGCGACATTTCCAGAGAAACATGTACAGCCCGGATGATATGGATTAAATCTGATAAAATGGGGAAAACATTTGTTTGCTACTTTCTGACCCACCATCGCAAAAGTCCAGTTTTAACTAAGTTGGTGTTTGTTTGTTTTTTCCTGATAGGTCGTTCAAGGGGAGGTCGCGGTGGAGGGTATAGAGATGACCGTCGGGATCGGTATTCTGGGGGCAAACGGGACTACGGTAGTTATAATCGGGATAACGATAGGAGTTTCGACAACGGACCAAAGAAAGTGTTTGGCAACAAAACTCAAAATGGAGGCTATGGGGGATCCAGCAGCTACGAAAATGGTAGCAGCAGCAATGGTTTCAATGGAGGCTATAGCAGTAACGGACAGTCCAACTTTGGTGGTAACCAGCCTGGTGGCTATGGAAACCAAGGTTTCCAGAACCAGCAGTTTGGTGCCAGCCAAGGTGGTGGACAGAATGGCATGGCTCATCCTCCACAATTCCCGTTTAACCCAACCCAGCAACAGAATCAACAGCTACCCCAACCATTGCTGCCCTTCCCCATGCCTCCTGCCTTTTCCTAGTAAACTCAGTGCACAAAACTGCTTAGACTATAATTTATTGGATTTATGTCCTGTATAACTCCTGCATTCATTATCCCTGACTGTATGTGGGGGTTTTTCTATTCTATACATTTTGGGATTAAACAGTTTTGGGGGGGCCAAAAAAATTTCAAGAAGTCTGCAGTGCAGCAGTAGTTATGGTGCACTTTCCACCCAACCCCCCCCCCCCCCCCTCTATTTTCATTCTCCTTTTTTTTTTTTTTTTTTTTTTTCCTTTTTTTTAATTTGTTACATTCCTTAGTTACTTGATTTTGGATGTTTTGTACTAGATACCTGCAATGTAAAGTATTTACACCTGTCCAGTTTACAGTGGTAATCCTGTGAGGGCATTGCATGGCCTTCAATAAAACTGACAAAAATCAACTTGGTGTTTTGTGGGTGTGGTGTTTTTTTTTTTTGTTTGTTTGTTTTTTTACCCCCTCATATCAAGCGTGGAGTTTACAGATTCAATTAAGTGCTTCATTCTGGGACCTGAAGCAAAACTGTCAGCTATTAAAACTTGGACCTTCAAACCAGCGATGGTTAAATGGGAAGACTGATAATTGTGCAACATCTAACCATCAAATTTACTTAGTGGCGTTTGTAAATGGGTTTAATAAATCGAAGTATATAAAGATATAAGTGAAGTTTTATTTTAGTTGTGCTCTTAAGGTGCTGCATTCAGAATCTGCTGAGGAACTGAAAATTAGAAACTGGTCAGGGTAAATCATACCTGTTTTAGGGTCTGAGTGCGGCTCTCTCGGGCTACCCATATAGATATAGTACAGAAGCTTGTGGCAGCCAGTGATGCTGGGTACACCCAGCTCCATAAATGGGAGGGAAGGGATTCATTTGAATATGGTTGTGGCTCAATCGATTTCTTACTGTTTTTCAGCCACCGTTTTGGGGCGTATTGCCCAAAGTAGTACATTACCAGAAATACAATGGGAAATTGTGCTACAACCAAAACTTATAGTTGAAACAATACGGATACTTGCATGTGAGGTTTTATAGTTCTGTTGTGTGGTACAAAGACCTTTTAAAGCAAACCACCTCAATGCTGATTCATCTTCTGCCTTGGGTCAAGTCTACATTCCCAGTTAATACTGAAAAGAGCCAAACCAAGTTAGTGAAGGGCTTAAACATTTCAAAATCCAAAGCATATCACTCAGTAATTCCCTAAGAATGGCTGAGAATCTTCAGGAACAACTTGATGTATGGGACAGCAGTGATGTCAGTGTTGTCAACTGAACCCAGAATGTTGCTGATAGTAGTGTTGGCTTTTACTTTCCATTCTGTAATTACTTCTTTGACAATCTTAGACTGTCCTCTTACTCAGTTATTGTTTTCTTAGATGCTGACTATTGATTCACATGACTTTCTCTCTTATCCTGAAGTGCTCCCATTTTTTCATCCCGTTGAAAAGAGCATTTCCAGGGCAGGAGGTGGAGTCCACCTGTCTGTGCCCTGCACCCTGCACAGTAAATGAAAGAAATTCTGAGCTAAATGAGTGCTTTCATATGTCTTAGTCCAGTTGTTTAGTAAATATGCAAATTATCACTCACCTTCAGCATAACAGCTGACAGCCACCACCACCAGTATTAGAAACAGTTTCCAATGTGATTCAATGTGGAAGAGATACCCAAGCTTCAACCTACTCAGACGCTTAATTTTACTGTCCGCCAATTGCCAGGTATTAATTAGAAAGTACTGAATAATTTACTGGTAAGTAAGCAACCCAATAGGAAACTAGATGGCAACAGTTAGAGATGCACCTATCGACCGGTCATCAATCGGAACCGCCCGTTTTTGCTCCTAACACGCGATCGGCATCCGGCCGGTTTTTTGTTTATTTTGGCCGATCTGTGTTCCGGGGAAGTGTGCGCTCCATGTACACAAGCTGCATTAGAATCACTTCCCAAAGTGCCATTTGTGTGGAAATATTACTTAGTCTGTGAACAGGAGATTAAGATACTGGAAGAAAATTCTGTCATGGGCAGCTCTACAACAGGTGCAGAGCTACCTGTCTGAGGCGCAGATACCAAGAAGCGAACAGGCGTTGATCCACTGGCGCACAAATGCGCGAGCTTACCAGTCTGCACCCTGCACGAGTGTAGACAGTGAACATTTGTTCAGCGCAGCTTCTCATGTGGTGGACGAGAAAAGAAACCGATTAGCTGGTGACAAAGCTGAAATGCTCCTTTTTGTAAAGAAGAAGTTACATAGGCTGTTGAAAGAGAAGCCATAAATAATGACCAGTGCCAACTAAAGGCAATATAGTTCTGTATAGGACTGTCATTTTGTTTTATCTTAAAATTACACTGACATAATTTAATTTAAAAAACAACTGCCACAGCATTTTTATGTTTTTCTCATTGTGCTAAATTTGATTTGACGTAACATTTAGAAATGTTTTAAATTAGTTTCTTTATTTTGATTTTATGTAATTTTACAAGGCAAAAGTCAGACCAGTCTGACTCTAAATCTTGAAATTATACAAGATAATTTAAGACTAAAACAACTTCTGATGCTAGGCCTACATATACGCAGCATCTTTGTTTTGCTTGTTTTCCTTAATATGTAAGTGTTGCTTCTAATTCCACATGCCTTCCGATATTTTTTCGTTTAAGGCTACTTTGGCCCGTTAAAGAGAAAATAAACATCTTATTCATTGATTCTTGCTTCTGTTGCTTAAAAAAGCAAAAAATTAGCGATCGGTATCGGAATCGGCCCATTTGCCAGTAAAAAAAAAGAAAAGAAAACGGCAATCGGAATCGGCCATGAAAAATAATGATCACGTGCATCCCTAGCAACAGCTCTAAACTTGACTCTAACCCTAACCCAACCCTACCCCTAACCGTAGCCATCTAGTTTCCCTGTAGGCTTCCATGTACTTTAATACTATACATTTCTAATCATAGGCTACTTTCCGAATAACTATATTTTGTTGCCATCTAGTTTCCTGGTAGGTTTCTATGTACTTACTAGAAAATTGTTTAGTACTTCCTGTCCGGTTGTTTGTTTTTGGCACCTTACTAATGACTGTATTTTTATTAACATGTCATTTCCTAGTTAACACCTGGTCATTAAGAGACTGTAAAACAAAGCGTTACCAATGCTTGCTCTTCTTTGTGATCTCCGTGGCTTTTTCGGCATTTATGCAGCTGTTGTGTTGCCTAAGCATCATAGAATGATTTTCAAAGGCCTATCAAATCACTTGTTATTATCTCAGTATTTGTTTTATTTCATGGGGTGAGTGGGAAGAGGACCAGATGATATGTGTGAGCGCATGATTTAGCAGAACTTGCCAAAAATCCACGATAATTTCTGCTCATCAGAAATCACCTGTGAACTACACAGAGGTTTAAGACTGCTGCCAAAGATAACTTTTCCATCAAGTGAAACGCTGGTGTAGAGCCACCGCTTAATCACAAAATGTAACTCCCAAAGCCAAAAGATTTAGACCAAATAAGTGACATCACGTTTTAGCACTTCAATACTTCTCCAGCCTGATTCACAATAATATGAATCATACCAGATTCCTACACAGTCTATGAACTATAAAGGAATCATGCCACAGGTTGATCACCAAGCGTCCAATAGATTTTGGCTATAAAAAGCTTTTGGATTTACTTTCTCATTTAGGATAGTAGTAAAGATTGGAGGAAAAATTCAAAGGTCTCCCTATCAACACTCTACCAGAATCACAAAGTAAAATGAATGATTTGATTCTTTTACTCCAAGTGCTCCAGTTACAGTCTCTAAGTCATATACATATACACTTGATCCTGTCCCCACAAGTTTTTAAAAGTATTTTTCAATCTGCAAATCACTATTTAATATGTTACATTCATCCATAAACCTCAAGCACATACCCAGGCCTTTTTAACATAGCTGCAGTTAAGCATCTGACTAGGAAACCAAGTCTTGATGCAAGTATCTCAAATCTTCTTCTCATTTCTTGCAGAGAAGAAATAATTTCTAAAGATTTCAGTCAGGCTTTAGACACACACCATAACACACACTGTACTACTCCAGAGCTGAATGGATTGTACGTGTTTGTTCATATAAATGGTATATTATCTGAACATATACAGCTAAAATATGGTGTCCCTCAAAGTCTCTTTGTATATATTACCTGTTGCTATTTTTGTTCTTAAACTTCACTGGTTTCTATTCATATGAATCAAGTCACATGAAATTTCTCAATTCTCCCAAATAGTAGGATGTGTTGAGAGAAAAACAAGCTCTGCAAAAGAATAATATTACAGAGCTGTAAGCCTTCATCTGAAAGGTGGTACACCAGCTGATCATGAGCTTTGATGACTTTATTATATTTTAAGAAAATAGAGACAGACATATGATTACTGAGGTGTACTCAAATTTGGAGTAAAAAGTTTGTATTGAGCACAGTGGGTACAATCAGCTGTAGCTGAGTTTTTGGCTAGCCATCCACTCATGGAGTGATTTAAATAAAAGTGAGAACTGGATTTTTAAGCAATTAGTTAAAACAACACATACGCTTAGATGAGAGTTTTTACATTTTTATTTTGTAGCACAGAGAAATTCTCAAGCTAGCCACCTCAATGCTGATTCATCTTCTGCCTTGGGTCAAGTTGAGATTCCTAGTTAATACTGAAATAGTAAAAAAAAAAAAAAAAAAAAAGTCAGAGAAGGGCATAACCATGTCAGTATAATATAATTCAATAATTCCCTAAGAACAGCTCAGAATTTACAGGAACAATTTTAAAGGGCAGCAATGTCATCAAGTGATCAGCTGAATCCAGATTGTTGCTGATAGCAGTGTTGGCTTTTGCTTTCCATGCTGTAATTACTTCTTTGACAAATTTAGACTGTCTTCTTACTGAGTTGTTATTTTCTTAGATGCTGACTATTGATTCACATGACTTTCTCTCTTACCCTGAAGTGCTCCCATTTTTTCATCTCGTTGAAAAGAGAATTTCCAGGGCAGGAGGTGGAATCCACCTGTCTGTGTCCGTACAAGATGTAGCTGTAGCTTGCGCGCCCTCCGCTCTTGGCACAGTCTGAGAACTGGTACCTCACCATGTTTATGGTGCTTGAAGATGGCAGTCTGGAGGTGTAGTCTCCGATGATGGAGACGCCCAAACTCTTGGAGTTCCACCCATAGGCATGAGCTCCAACCCACTTCCAGCCACGGCCCTCATACATGTTCCCATCACCACCTGCCACAAAGCTGTGGAGACACAAATAGACAGAACAGACAGGATGCACAAGAAAGCTCTGAAAATGCCTTGACTGGTGACTGGAATAGCCAAGTCTATTTCATCTCTGGCAGTGGTATTTTGTGTCTGCGTATGACATACTTGTAGCCGATGTCTGACCAGCCATTGGTGTTCTGGTGGTAACTCTGCATGGACCTCATGTTGGCAGCACAGGCATCAAAACTTGTGCAGGGCTGACTGGGTGAGGCAGTGTGGTGAAGGATGACGTAGGACACGGGAAGAGACAGGTAGCTGGGTGAGCCGATGAAAGGTTTAGCTCCCCAAGTACACCTGGCAATGATGTTTGGACAGGCTGTAGAGATAAAGAGAGGGAGAGAGAGAGAGAAATAAAGAGAAAAAATCCATGTAAGTTTCAACTGTTTTTTTTTTTTTTTTTTTATGAGTGATTGCTCTTAGTTCTGACTCACATTAATGTTGACATGCAACAAGTTTAACACTGCCCCATATTGAACATTTTTTCATTCATAAACCCATTTTTATATAAAAGAGGCTTGGATATGGTGGGCAGCATGAACTTTGTGTATGAGAACATTATTAATACAATGTTTACAATCCAAATCCCTTTGTCTCAAGTGACATGTATGTAGTATATCACCCTCATTAAAAGTCTGTGTTCTGGCTCCATTTAAGACTTACTTGCATATGTATGGATGAACTCCTCAATTCCCGTATTCACCAGAGCATCGAAATTCTCCTGAGCCTTCTCCCCATGAAGTTCCCCATATCTAGCCATGGAGCCCTTCACCTGGGTCTTCAGCAGTGACACACTCAACAGATCCTTGAAGTTGGTGCGGCGCATTTGACTGATCAGTCTGGGGGCGCCGTCCAGTCCCCTCTCGTCCAAGCGGTGGGTGTAGTAGCTCCTCAGCAGCTCGCTCAGCTTCTGGGGACGAGAGTTAGGAGAAGCGATCTCCAGACCCAGGATCAGACCGTCGATTCCTCCATTGATCATAGCGTCGGTGGCCAGAGAAGGCTGGTCGGAGAGAGTGTACACTTCTGGGGAGGCCACGTGGTTCCAGCATCCTCTTGTGCCCAGGAGCTGTGTCTCAGAGGATCTGCTGTTGTGGTACAAGAAGGACAGAGCCAGGGTGTTACCCAGGGTGAGAGGGTAAATGCCTTCCACGTGCTCTGGGGTGGTGGACTGCAGGCCAGCCTCAATGCCCAGGAGAAGAGGGGACAGAGCCACGGTGGTGCCGTCTTGTGTGAAGACCACACCGTTCTCCACACCACCATCGGTCACCTCGTGAGCCATGGCTGTCATGATGTAGCTGGAGAGCTTTGAGTCCAGGGTGAAGTTTGCAGTGGGCACGCCCAGATAGCGCTGGATGAAGGGGCTCTCCAGGCCGGCCACCCTGCGCAGAGCTTTCACCACGGCGACGGGATCCAGTTCTGGGTTCTCGGTCTCAAATTTCTCCACCACTTCGATGAAGTTGTTCATGTGCTTGGGAATGGAAGCTAAAGTTCGCACAGTAATCAGACAGAAATACAATTCAGTATTAGACTTGGTTTTAAATTTACAGCATCTGATATAACACAACACAGCATATTCATTCTCATACAGTAGATGAAGGAAATTCTGATGTAAATGAGTGCTTGCATTTGTGTCTTAGCCCAGTATTAGTAAATATGCAAACTATCACTTACCTTCAGCATAACAGCTGACAGCCACCACCACCAGTGTCAGAAACAGTTTCCAGTGTGATTCCATGAGGAAGAGTTATCAAAGCCTCTCTCTACTCAGACAGAATGCTTGCTTCTCTGTGTCGACTCAGTGGCTTTTTAGGCATTTATATATGTGTTGCATTACGTAAGCATCATAGAACGATTTTCAAAAGCCTATCAAATCACTTATTATTATCTCAGTATTTGTTTTGTTTTATGGGGTGAGTGGGAAGAAGAACAGATGATCTGTGTGAGCACATGAGTTTGCAGAATCTGCCCGAAATGCCTGGCGATTTCTGTCCATCCGAAATGTCCCGTGAACTGGACAGAGGTTTAGGGCCATTGCCAAGGATAACTTTTCCATCCCGTGAAAAGCTGGTGTAGAGTCACCACATAATCACAAAATGTAACTCCCAAAGCCAAAAGATTTAGACCAAAATAAGTGACATCACGTTTTAGCACTTCAGTATTTCTTGAAACTGATTAAAAGTAATATGACATATTGCTGCAAGCAGCAATTCCAGGGTCCCAGCACATTAAGCCTTGTCTTTAATGTCATGCACTAAAAGTATGTGATGAAGATTTTTCAGCGTATTTTTCATACGTTAAAAATTGGGTTAAAAATGGGTGTGTTCAAGCACTTGTGGAGCCTGTGTTTTTCGACGTATTGCTCTCAAATTTGGGATATCTTGTCGGTGAGGCCTTGTGATTGTGCAGAGGAAATTTCAGAATGATTGATGCAATGGTGAATGAAATTGTTACATTTGCTTATTAATTTGTAAATGAAGCAACTCGATTGGCTCGTGGTGGCCAAGTTTTTTGATGTAGCAGCTTCCTTGCAATTTAACTTCGGGATTTGGTTCAAGATCACGTGTTTCAAATTTTGTACAAATCAGCCCAACCGTTCAGGAGAAGATATCATTTTTGCTGAAATCATAATTATGAATTAAGATGCAAAGGTTCTTGCTAGCACAAGAAACTGTTAACACAATAGCCCAGTTCTTCCCTTTTTTACTTGTTGGAAACCATACTGATTATGGATTCTCAGGTATCTGCTAATATGAGTATTTCAGTCCTGAAATATCCTCTGGTAACCTTGCAAGGAAACCCCCCTCCTTGCCTGCTTGCCAGATGGACCTGTCCCTGGTTGTCCAACCACCCTTCTTCTTATCTCCACCCCTGACAAACGCTAGCCCTGATTAACTCTGCACAAAGAACTGCAGGGGTCTTAAGCTGTTTTTCGTTTTATGTGACCTTGCACAAAACCACAGACTAAAGACCAAGTTCTAACAATTCAGTGCCAGCCAGAACAGAACAGATTCCCCTTTAATAAGTCTCAGTTCCTCTTCAATTTCAGTCCTGGAGAGTTTTCTCTGCCACTGCCACCGCAGACCTTTCACAGACCTACTATCCACTGTACAAGTAAAAAAATAAAACTGAATTGAAGTGAGCATGAAATGTTTTTGGTTACGGTCTTACTGGAGTGAAAATACAAATTGCTATCTTAAAAGTGTGCATTTCCCAGATTCCACGTCAATGGAAAATCGCAAAATTGCAGTCAAAGACATTCTTGAATGAAGACCACCTTTGATGGCATGCACAGCAAACACAACTTGTGAAAGAAGGATCACTGTTCCAAAATTCACAGGTGCTCTTAAAATGGCTGAGATACAAACTTTACGGAAAATAACTTCAGTTCAATGGTTTTCTTCTGTATCAAATATGCCTCTCTTTCTGGAGTAATATGTGAGACCTTGGACAATGAAAATACATTTTGAACAATGATTTAGCTCACCTCATCAGAAATCAGTGATTCCAATGAGTTATTGTTTCTCATCCACAGTGATCAGGTTAGAGAATTTTGACTGCAGATGACAGTAGCGAGACAGTATATGGTTAGTGCCTGCTTTGAATTGGTACTTCATCTTTTCATAGTCAGTAAAATCACCTGGTGCTGTTGAAAAGTCACTTGTGATTGTTGAGCGTGGTCCAGCCCACTTGGCTCCATCTGTGAGTGAGTACGCTGTGACTCTTCACCAAGTTCTCACACGATGGAAAGTTATTCTTGGCAATATTTCCTAAACCTCTGTTCAGTTCACAGGAGATTCCTGATTAATGAAAATTATCAGGTAATGCCCAAAATATTCCATATACATAAATGAAGAAGAAGAAGAAGAAGTTGATGATGATGATGATGATGATGATGATGATGATGATGACGACGATGGTAATGACGATGATGATGATGATGATGATGATGAGAATAATGTATTGTGCAAATTTTACTTGACAATGCTGCTATGAAATACTTACCAAACTGTACCGATGCTGTCACTGCAAAATGACTCAAAATAGAATGCAGGACTGAAAGCATTAGCTTTGATGTGCTCTGTGATCTGCTGTTGTTTTGTGACCTTGTGAACTCAGTTCAGTTCAGTTCAGTTCTCACACACACACACACACACACACACACACACAAAACGCGCACACACACACACACACACACACACACACACACAAAACGCACCTACAGAGTATCACCTGTTCCTCTTCTCACTCATTCAAATAAATAAACAAATGTTGAGATAAGAATGAGAGTCACATGATAGGCTTTTGAAAATCATGCTACAATGCTTATGCAATACAGTCAGTATATAAGTGCCTAAAAAGCCACTGAGTCGACACAGAGAAGCAAGCATTCTGTCTGAGTAGAGAGAGGCTTGGATAACTCTTCCTCATGGAATCACACTGGAAACTGTTTCTGACACTGGTGGTGGTGGCTGTCAGCTGTTATGCTGAAGGTAAGTGATAGTTTGCATATTTACTAATACTGAGCTAAGAGACAAATGCAAGCACTCATTTACATCAGAATTTCCTTCATCTACTGTATGAGAATGAATATGCTGTGTTGTGTTATATCAGATGCTGTAAGGTGAAACCTAGTCTAACACTGAATTGTATTTCTGTCTGATTACTGTGTGGTGTGGACTGTAGCTTCCATTCCCAAGCATATGAACAACTTCATCGAAGTGGTGGAGAAATTTGAGACCGAGAACCCAGAACTGGATCCCGTCTCCGTGGTGAAAGCTCTGCGCAGGGTGGCCGGTCTGGAGAGCCCCTTCATCCAGCGCTATCTGGGCGTGCCCACTGCAAACTTCACCCTGGACTCAAAGCTCTCCAGCTACATCATGACAGCCATGGCTCACGAGGTGACCGATGGTGGTGTGGAGAACGGTGTGGTCTTCACACAAGACGGCACCACCGTGGCTCTGTCCCCTCTTCTCCTGGGCATTGAGGCTGGCCTGCAGTCCACCACCCCAGAGCATGTGGAAGGCATTTACCCTCTCACCCTGGGTAACACCCTGGCTCTGTCCTTCTTGTACCACAACAGCAGATCCTCTGAGACACAGCTCCTGGGCACAAGAGGATGCTGGAACCACGTGGCCTCCCCAGAAGTGTACACTCTGTCCGACCAGCCTTCTCTGGCCACCGACGCTATGATCAATGGAGGAATCGACGGTCTGATCCTGGGTCTGGAGATCGCTTCTCCTAACTCTCGTCCCCAGAAGCTGAGTGAGCTGCTGAGGAGCTACTACACCCACCGCTTGGACGAGAGGGGACTGGACGGCGCCCCGAGACTGATCAGTCAAATGCGCCGCACCAACTTCAAGGATCTGTTGAGTGTGTCACTGCTGAAGACCCAGGTGAAGAGCTCCATGGCTAGATATGGGGAACTTCATGGGGAGAAGGCTCAGGAGAATTTCGATGCTCTGGTGAATACGGGAATTGAGGAGCTCATCCACACATATGCAAGTAAGTCTTAAATGGAGCCAAAACATAGACTTTTAATGAGGGTGATATACTACATACATGTCACTTGAGACAAAGGGATTTGGATTGTAAACATTGTATTAATAATGTTCTCATACACAAAGTTCATGCCGCCCACCATATCCAAGCCTCTTTTATATAAAAATGGGTTTATGAATGAAAAAATGTTCAATATGGGGCAGTGTTAAACTTATTGCATGTCAACATTAATGTGAGTCAGAACTAAGAGCAATCACTCATAAAAAAAAAAAAAAACAGTTGAAACTTACATGGATTTTTTCTCTTTATTTCTCTCTCTCTCCCTCTCTTTATCTCTACAGCCTGTCCAAACATCATTGCCAGGTGTACTTGGGGAGCTAAACCTTTCATCGGCTCACCCAGCTACCTGTCTCTTCCCGTGTCCTACGTCATCCTTCACCACACTGCCTCACCCAGTCAGCCCTGCACAAGTTTTGATGCCTGTGCTGCCAACATGAGGTCCATGCAGAGTTACCACCAGAACACCAATGGCTGGTCAGACATCGGCTACAAGTATGTCATACGCAGACACAAAATACCACTGCCGGAGATGAAATAGACTTGGCTATTCCAGTCACCAGTCAAGGCATTTTCAGAGCTTTCTTGTGCATCCTGTCTGTTCTGTCTATTTGTGTCTCCACAGCTTTGTGGCAGGTGGTGATGGGAACATGTATGAGGGCCGTGGCTGGAAGTGGGTTGGAGCTCATGCCTATGGGTGGAACTCCAAGAGTTTGGGCGTCTCCATCATCGGAGACTACACCTCCAGACTGCCATCTTCAAGCACCATAAACATGGTGAGGTACCAGTTCTCAGACTGTGCCAAGAGCGGAGGGCGCGCAAGCTACAGCTACATCTTGTACGGACACAGACAGGTGGATTCCACCTCCTGCCCTGGAAATTCTCTTTTCAACGAGATGAAAAAATGGGAGCACTTCAGGGTAAGAGAGAAAGTCATGTGAATCAATAGTCAGCATCTAAGAAAATAATAACTCAGTAAGAAGACAGTCTAAATTTGTCAAAGAAGTAATTACAGCACAGAAAGTATAAGCCAACACTGTTATCAGCAACATTCTGGATTCAGCTGATCACATGATGTCTTCTACATCAGATTGCTCTTGCAGATTCTAGGCTGTTCTTGGGCAATTATTGAGTGATATTGTTTGGATTTTGACATGTTAAGGTACTTCACTGATTTGTTGTTTTGTTTCTTTTCAGTATTAACCGGGATTCTTGACTCAACACGAGGCGGAAGATGAATCATCTTTGAGGTGGATTGCTTGAGAATTTCTCTGTGCAACACAATAAAAATATCAGCATCTCAAACGCATGTGTTGTTGGCATGTGTTATTTTAACAATTTGTTATCAGCCAGTTTTCTGTGCACTGTATACTCTGCAAAAAATGGAAATCCTGCAGAGAAATAAACTTAATAATTATACAGGTCTGACAAAACTAACATGTTAAAATCAAAGCAAGCCAAAATCAAAAGTTCCCTCTTGCAAGAGAAAGCACAAAATCTGAAAAAAAACAAACAAACAAATGTCAAGATAAAAATAAACCCCCATATATCAAAAAGCTGTCTGTGAAAAAGAGGAACATGGAGGTGGATAAGACACTGAAACAATAGCACAATATTTGTGATATATTTCAACAAAACTTCCACCTTAACATGGCTCATGCACGCTCACGGTCAGTAGTGGACTATCAGGACGTTAAAGGGAAGGTAGCGGTGTCTGGATGCATCAGGAGGGAAACTGCTCTGTGAGCCCAACTCGGTGTGCCAAATTATCTTGGAGTGTTGTATGCTTCACATTACACAATCTCACGAGACCAGCGCGTCACTGTCTGTGTCTGAGAATCACCGGTTCTTTGCAGAAGGCACAGTGCTTTTAATAGGAATATTTGCTCTTGTTTTTAAATATTATGATTGACTGCTGCTTGTTTGTTCGGTCCACTTGTTTTTTTAATTGCAGTTTTTAGATGCTTATTTTCCCATTGAAAATGAATGGGGAAAGTTTTATGTCTCTAGTGCTATGACGAGGGATTGCACGCAGCGACAGTCGATAGTTGGACTCAGTGGTCTTTTGCGGTGACTACACTTCATCTGGAGACAGATCGAGTATTTCTAGAGTTAAGATTCGGTGATGCTGCGGCGCAATCGCGGAAATGCATAGTTTAGATATTATCATATGTGTATTATTAACACTTCATTTTTTAAATACGGTTATCGTCAATACCGGTCTATCATGACATCCCTAACACACACACACTGTGAGCAGTGAGTAGTGACACATTTAACCCATCCTATACACATCGTTAGTGAACACACACCAACAGCAGGCGCAGTGGGCAGCATTAGGCCACAGCTGCCCCCTAAAATGTAATGGAGATGCCGGGGATTGAACCCGGGGCCTCATACATGCAAAGCATGCGCTCTACCACTGAGCTACATCCCCTGTAAAGTAGTTGTGTTTACCCATTTACACCACTGTGCTTTTTACTCCTTGTAAAAAACAACCATTTTACAGATAAGTAGCACTACCTGCTGTTCTTAATGATTAATGACATTAAAAAATCTAGTCCTCAAATGTAAGACAGCCCCACTTATTCTGAAGTAGAAAAAAAATCCTGTCTTACATTCAGGTCAGTATGGTAAGTCCAAGCGTTTCTTCAACACTATTTAGTGTATTAGTTGTGGCAGTAGGTCAAAAGGTGCAGGAGATGCGCCTATACCAACTGATTGTATCTTAGCAGTCGTGCCATTTGAACATTGAACTGTGTGCCCAGATAGCAAATAATCATTGAAATGATGTTAAATCAACATTCCGCTGTCAACGTTAAATCCATTGAATCAATGTCGAGCTCCGATGTTGATTCTTCATTACTTTTGCACCCTCGGTTTATATTGAGACAACGTTGAAATTATAACTAAAGATGATCGAGACTTCAATGGTATTTCAACCGAATTTAAACCATAGCAAATTACTATTACTACTTTAAAATACTGTGAAAAAATATGTCCTGCTTTATCTACAGCCAGGATATTATTAAATATAAGTATAGCCCTATATTATTAAAAATTAGGTTTGATCTATATGTAAATGACAATGGACAACTTTACATCAGTTAAAAAACAAGTTTATTAAAACAAGTTTATTTCAATTCTTTGCGAATTCACCTCTGCGCTGTCTGTCGTCCACCCTGGTCTGAAGTCAGGGTATCTAAAACAGAAAACAGAGGAGCTAAAAAATAAAGTCAGCAATCTCAGCGACTGTAAAAGTGTGCAATTGCCAAAATAATACAACAGTGTCAGTAATATGTGATCGATACCATTTTATAATGATTTCATAGCACTATATCCGAGCTCCATCAGTAACTTAGTAGGATAATTTCGCTAGCATAAAAGCAAAATGCTAACTTTGTCGTCGGAAGAAAGAATCCTCCACTGAGGACTGTAATTCATGAAAATAGCGTGTATTTTATCTTTGATCAGATTTTGAGTTGTCTCCGAAATATATGCATGCCTCTCTCTTCTCCTCAACTCGTCCTAGCCAACGCTATCCTGTCATCTAATGCTAACATGAAATGCTAAATTATCAGTGGCGTTAGCGAGCTAATTTAACGCATCTGCATCTCTCAGTCTTGACATTTTGACCGTAAAACATCCCAAATATTTTATGTAATTTATAGCTACCACGAAAAACCAACAGTAAACCAAGGATAGCTAACTGACTAAATTAACTTAGTGTAGGTATTTGTAAAACTGTAGAGTGAACTTGGTCTGTGATGCCTATCTGGCAACAGATGCTAACCTTTCAATGACATTTAAAGGTGTCTGAGTTATAACGGCCATCGTGACAGGGACGAATGTACGACGGCATATAATGTTAGACAGTGTAAATAAACCATAAACGTTTACAAATATTCAATTTGGTACAATTCAACGTTCAAACGTTAGATAAATACATGCATGCTCACCTGATGGATTCACAAATCAGATGTGTGAAGTGCCGTTGGTCTTTCATACGATGGTCGCCCTGTCTTTAATTCGATGACTTCTCGATCATACTGGTCAACCATAAATCAATGGCTTTTCAATGTCACGTCATCATTTCCCGGTCAACTATAAAACGATGACTTTTCAGCAACATTGTCGTTGCCTGGTCAACTACAAATCTATGCTCAATCATTTATAATCAGGACAACTACAAATCAATGTTATTCCAACGTCACTGTCATCAACATTACTATACTGTCGGGTTTCATTGGTATTGTAATGGTGATCCAACATTTATTTAGCATTGAGATTTCAATCTCAACCATAATGATGATTCAGATGGAAAATCAATATTTTTTCAATGTCGTCTTGCTATCTGGGTGTTCATTTCCCAGTTAGGACCTGACCTGTAATGATATAATGATCTACAAAAAAAACTGGCTGCAATATCTGCCTTTCTTTGTGTGGTCTGTGCCTCGTGGTGTCCATTGGAACAAAATGTCAGGAAAATCTAAGTACATGGACGCAACGGTGTTTATAAACCTGTTTTTCAGTATAGCGCCCCAAAGTGGCCAAATTTCACTAAACGTGGTGTGTGCCGCCCAGGCCTAAAGGTAAGCATGTGTACTGAGTTTTATGCCAACAAACAAAAGCACTGCAGAGATATAGCCACTCTTCCTTTATGGCGCCTTCACGGGCAAATTTAGTGGGTACACTGAGGCCATATTGTTCAACCTGGCAACTATCCTTTAACAGTTCTGAAAGACAATGGTCCAAAGGGGTAATACACAAAACCTCATTGTGCCATAACTCTAGGAGGGCCCCCAAATGGCCAAATTTCATTAAACTTGGTGCATAACCAGTATTCCTAATACTAACAAAGTGTACCAAGTTTGTACCAATGGTCTAGGACTAGTTCGCAAAAGTATGGTTTTCAAAAAATTTAAAATACGATTTTTTCCCCCGAAAGTCTAATACAGTGGACAAGTCTATTCAATTCATCATGACCCAGGGATTCAGGGGAGATAAGGATCACAACTCTAAGACAGATGGTTCAAAAGTAATAATCAAAAATGTACTCTGACATTTTTCCTTCTTGGTGGTGCCACAGGGAATGATGGATTGACCCCAAATTTGGAACCTGGATACCTTGGACTGTGCTCCATGAGGGTGCCGGAGTCTGCCAAAATCCACCTATGGCTTCTGACCATAGAAAACCACTGAAAATATGATAATGCCAAGATGGCCAAAAAACAAAATGGCCGAGACAGAAGGTTCATAATTTCCCAGCGAGAGTCCTTTACTGTGATGATGTACAAGAAATTTGGTTGAAACGTCTGCTTTGGTTCCAAAGTGGTAGGTGTTTCAAATTTATTTTCTCCGTTTTTCTGGTATAGTGCCACGATGTGGCCAAATTTCATGAAAATTAGTGCATACCAAATACCCCCGACCCCCCTCCCACATGACTCCGTGACTCCAACCAAGCATTGGTAACATATGGCTCACTTCCTGTTTTGGTGTCTTTACCATTGAATTTCATTGGACAACAGCAGCCATATTTTTTGCCCCAGCAAAGTTCTTTTAACAGCTTTTGGTCAGAACCATCTGTAGATGATATCAACGATTCAACGATTTAGCACTAGTTCGCAAAAGTAGGTTTTTTTCGAAAAATTCAAAATGGCAGAAAATCCAATATGGCAGACTTTAAAGGCAATGGGTGCATTCGAATCAAGATGACCCAAGGATTCAGGGGTATAAAAGATCACAACCCTAGGACAAACTGGTTTAAAAGTTGTAAGCAAAAGTGTACCTTGAAATTTAGTCTGTTGGTGGTGCTACTGAGATGGATGGATTAACCCCAGATTGGATGCCTGGACACTTTGGACTGTCCTCTATCAATGTGCCAAATTTAATCAAAATCCACCCAGGGGTTCTATGGCCTGCCATAGACCCCCAGAGGACAAAGTATGATGACAGTGAAAAATTCTACCAAATACAATACATGCCTTGCAGTTTTGGTGCTTGGCCCATAACGGTAATAATAACCTTTTAAACAGCAAAGCATTGGGAGTGAAGATACAAGCACCACCAACAATCCTACCAACAATCAGAAAAATAAAAAGATATGTTGTCTTCAAAATGCGGAATGATCCTTGTTGTGGTCCTTGCAAAATGACACCTATACAAAGCACAGGACTGTAAAAGTTCCTATGAGGTCAGAAAAGTTCATCGGTTGGCAGCGGTTGTATGACCTTGAGGGTTTGGCACTCATTCATTCACACACACATATGCCCCACTCCCCCTCCACACACACACACACACACACACACATGCAGATCACCATCCGTTCCATTTCTCACACAGCTTGGGAGATAACCACATATTGAATAACAAGAGTTAAGAGATAGGAAAATAATTGCAGGTTCACATACCATCAGGCTCTGTGAGTGAAAAGAAAGGGCTAAAACTGGAGGCAGATGTGATGCTAACCAAGAGTCGTGAGAGACTTGGTTAATGGTTGTGATGGGATTATCGGCAGCATTAAAAAAACAAAGGACAACTGGGACCAGGAATTAGACTGTTCATGTATCAGTGGGGCCAGAGAGATTCATAATAAATCACCTTTCGAATATTTGCGTGTTGTAATTTAACACTGTACTGTGTCTACAGTACTGGGCTCAGCAGAGAGTGTCTGCACATTTTGTCAAATGAGTGTCTCTGTGGGATGGGCGTTGACATCAGCACAGAAACTTTATTATAGCTGTGAGACTGGGAAGTTAATCAACGGTTCTACTGAGGGAGTATGGAAGACCAGCTGAGAGATGAGAGACGTTGATAGGAGTAAACAAGTGGCATTACCACGTTTTACCATTTTTTTGCTTTTATGGAGGATAAGCAGGGCAAGACGGAACATGCATGGGCTCCATGTCGAAATTGCACACACAGTGATATCTGGATGATGACACAAGGCAAACCCGAATCATTGGAGGAATTTCTGACCCGGTGCCTCATCTGAAGATGCTGGTCTTGGGTGTATGAAGAAATTTAATAGTTTTGATAGTATATGATTGATGTATATGTGGGGTGACTTTCTGGCTGTTTGTGGCCATCTGACATACCAAAATATAACAGAAATTTTGAGGCCTGTGATTTTTGTTCCACTAACCCAATCTTGTAGGTGCTTGAGCATTTTTTAGTTGAAGGTTGACCAAAAACTGTGCCACTGAAGTACTGAGAGATTAATTCCAATATCCAAGATATATTGTACAATTTCTGCCCAAAAAGACTTTCAGCACATACTGACTGAGGTGAGGTAAACCCCTGTGAAAATCAGTCTCTGTTTTTAATTGAATTTATCAGTTAAATGACATAATTGTGCAACACAATAAAACACGCCAATGTTTTCATGATACTTTTGATAGTTTCTGTATGGTAGCAAGATAAGTTTCACTTTAAGTTTTGATAGAAAGGCATCAAACAGCATTAAATCTTATGAAGAATCCTTAAAATCCCCCTACATTCTGGCCTTGATGGTTTCAAATAAAAATGATATCCAAGTAAGAAATTTCACAAAATATGAAAATTAGCTTGCAACATTCACATCATCACAATGACGTTATAGAGACAGCATTCTAGAACTCAGGTAAAATGGAACACTCAGAGCACAGTAGGTTTACAGCAGAACACCCTACATCAAATCGAATGAACACACACAAATTGACATCTGAGTGCTACTGAGAATGAGTGTGCAGGATAGATCGTCCATCCTTAGTCCAGAGATGCAGCGGGCTAATGTCGAGAGAAAAATGAGCGCCATGGCCTGCACTGTTTTCAATGAACTGCGACTGGAGGGCAAACTCTGTGACGTGGTCATCAGAGTCGATGGCGTCGACTTCAACGCCCACAAAAATATCTTGTGCAGCTGCAGTCAGTATTTCCAGTAAGTGGTCCGCCTGGACTTCTCTGGTTCAGAGATTAATTAACAACTGGTAGGTTTCTGGTTTGAATCAAGTAAGAGAGAAATATAGCTGGGGTCCCAAGTAATGGTTGATAACACACATTGATCTGTGTGTTATTGCGAACTAACAAACTTTCACTGTCGTCTCATTTTTTTTCCCGTTGGAAAAGGACATTCATAGTTACATGTATAAAAATGAAGAGAGAGAACACAGTTAGGTTAAACATTGCATTTCAGCAATGTTATTTTTACTACAAAAGAATTTTCTTTGTCTACCATTGAACCTGTTTCCTCAATAAAAAAGAAAAAGCAATAGAGCGAAATCCAGTGCCGTCTCTTTACTAGCATCTGGTTGCTCAACAGTGTGATAAGAGTTCGACCCTCCTTTGACCTTTGACCCACCCAGTCCTTCTTTGCAGGGCCCTTTTCACCAGTGACTGGAGCACCTCAGACAAACACATCTACACCATACCCGGTGTCTCCCCCGATATGATGCGTCTCATAATTGAGTACGCCTACACACGCTTCGTCCCCATCACCAAGGAGAACGTGCAGGATCTCCTGGTGGCAGCTGACCAGTTCTCCGTCATGGGCATCGTACGTGCCTGCTGTAAGTTCCTGGAGGCACAGCTGTGCCAGGAGAACTGCATCGGCATCTGGAGGTTTGCCGAATTTTACTCGTGCCCGGAGTTGCATCGGACTGCCTACGCCTACATCCTCCACCACTTTGAGAAGCTGGTGCGCGTGTCAGATGAGTTCCTGGAACTGTCTCTGTCCCAGCTCTGCGAAATCATCGGTATGGATAAGCTGAACGTGAAGCAGGAGGACGTGGTCTTTGAGGCCATTCTATGCTGGATCAACCACAGACCTCAGGAACGAAAGGAACAGATGTCCATCCTGCTGCCCAAAGTGAGAGAAGGAGCGAGAAAGAGGCAAAGATACGGGCCCTTTCCCTTCTTTTTTTCTTCCTGTGTCTCTGACAAACATAAAATATTTACCCCTCTCTCTCTCTCTCTCTCTCTCGATTCCATTCCTTTGTACATGACTTCTTCTCTTCACCCCTTTTTCTCCCTCTGTCACTCTCTCTATGCAGGTTCGTATGGGGCTAATGACAGCAGACTTCTTTATGAATAACGTAAAGAACAACGAGTTGGTGAGGGACAACCAAGCATGCAAGCCCATTATTATTGATGCTCTGAAAGCCATGTACGATCTCAACATGAATGGGCCCTCCAACTCTGACTTCACAAACCCTTTCACCCGCCCCCGCCTGCCTTACGCCATCCTATTGGCTATTGGCGGCTGGAGTGGGGGCAGCCCCACCAATGGGATGGAGGCATATGATGCAAGGGCAGATCGTTGGGTGAACGTGCCACAGGATGAGAGCGCCCGGGCCTATCACGGCACGGTTTATCTCAATGGTTTTGTTTACTGCATTGGTGGCTTTGATGGCGTCGACTATTTCAACAGTGTGAGAAAGTTCAACCCCATCACACAAACTTGGCATCAAGTGAGTAGCAGCACTTTTCTTTTGGTTTGGATGCAGACACTGTGATTAACACATCAAATATACAAGTTCATGCTGAAGCTCTGGTGAGTATTAGGTTTTATAATCTTTACAGTCCTCTGACCTCTTTACACTACAGTGTAGTGATTCTCAACTCCAGTCCTGGGGGGCATTATTTTCACCTTAACTAATTAAGGTGAAATAATTAATTACACCTGTCCTGGCTTCCCTTCATTGGCTCCCAATTCACGCAAGGACAGATTTTAAGGTCCTCCTATTAACATTTAAAATTTTACATGGGCTTGTGCCAGCATATCTGTCTGACTTAATACATCTTGTAACCCCCCTTGCACTCTGCGCTCTCAAGATTCTGGACTATTAGTCTTTCCAAGAGTTAAAAACAAGTCCACTGGCAACCCAAGCCTTTTCCTACCGCTCTCCCTTCCTCTGGAATGGTTTATCTACAGAAGTTAGAGAGGCAAACTCTCTCAATACCTTTAAAACCAAACTAAAGACTTATCTATTTTCTCTAACTTATGGATAATATAATTTTGATTTGACGTTTTTATGGACGTGTAAAGGCCTGTGAGACTATAAATAGTAATATTGGGCTGTAAATAAACTTGTATTATTATTATTAGTAGTAGTAGTAGTATAACTGTGATAATGAAGAGTTAAAACAAAGATGTGCAGGACAGTGGGCCCATGCAGGCCACCCCTGTACAGGACTGGAGTTGAGCATCACTGCTTTAGTGGAATGCTACCACTGAGGTAAAGTGTGGTATAATTAATGCCACTAGATGGAGCTATATCCTAGATTAGGCTCACAACATTCATTGTTCTTTTTTTCATTTGATGGATGATTTTTGGTGAATGTGCTTATGTTTTCTCTCCATTTTGCTGTTGCAGGTTGCGCCCATGCATTCTCGCAGATGCTATGTGAGTACCACCGTCTTGTACGGGTGTATTTATGCTATGGGCGGCTTTGACGGTTATGTACGACAGAACACAGCAGAACGCTACGAACCAGAGACAAACCAGTGGACAATGATCGCACCCATGCATGAACAGAGGAGTGATGCTAGTGCTACCACTTTGCATGACAAAGTAAAGAACAGATACACACACGCACACACACACAAAATGTCTTGAGACAGTCACGCACACATACATGCATAAACAAACAGACAAACTGTTTTTTGCAATACTCACTGTGTGACAGTGTGACAGTGAACTTGTATTTGTGTGTACATGTTTGGGGTACAGGTGTATATCTGTGGTGGTTTTAACGGGACTGAGTGTCTGTTCACGGCTGAGTCTTACAACCCCCAGACTAACCAGTGGACTTACATTGCCCCCATGAGGAGCCGACGGAGCGGAGTTGGGGTAGTTGCTTACGGGGAGCAGGTCTACGCTGTGAGTACTGCACACACGCACATTAATGCACAAACACACACACACACACACACACACACACATTCATAAACTCAGACAATATGAACATATGTGCACCAAAATTTCCACCTTAAAATATATTCTCCTTTCATTCATCACCTCTTCTTCGCTCTTCCCTTCACACCTATCCTCCATTAAGGTGGGTGGTTTCGATGGTAACAACCGGTTGAGACACGCAGAGGCTTACAACCCACTCACTAACACCTGGCGGAGTGTACCTCACATGTTCAGCCCACGGAGCAACTTTGGAATCGAGGTTGATCATTCACCAACAGACACACACACACACACACACACGTATTTCAGTTAGCATGAGATGCTACACATTGTATTATACTGGGGTAACAAGAGGCTTTGAAGCCCAATGTGAGATCTTTCTCTAATCTCTCCTTCCCTCTTTTTGTTTCTCTCTCTCTCTCTCTCTCTCTCTCTCCTGCAGGTGTTAGATGATTTGTTGTTTGTAGTTGGAGGCTTCAATGGCTTCACCACCACCTTCAATGTGGAGTGCTATGATGAAAAGACAGACGAGTGGTTTGTATCTATTCAGTCTCTCTGTCATGTTACAAGCATGGGTGCTTTTGTAAACGGCACTCCAGCCTCAGCAGTTCACAGTCTTGCTCCTGTTCAGTTATGCAGCCTGCAGTACCAGATGTTAACTAATTAAACTTTTAACGCATCTTCTAGTCTGTGTTTTCAGCAGAAAGCAAGAAGATACAAGTGAAACGTTTAGTTCGATTCTATAATAAAAACGGTATGTTTGGACTAAATGCACGACGGCTGGCATGCAGGAATGACTTTCCACCCTCCCTCACTGTGATGGTCTCACTAGTGAATCAGATCATTAAACTTAAATAGATAGCTACACAACATTTTAACTCTTCAAACCGTAATGGTTCTGAATCAGCCACACACAGCTTTGTATTCTTTTTATATCTCGCTCAGCTATAAGGGTTACGGACATGGATACTGTATGTCAAACAATAAAATCCTTCTATAAAATGAAGAGCATGCATAGTTTTGGTCGACACACTGGCTTTTCTGTGTACAGGCACGACGTCCAGGACATGGCGATTTTCCGCAGTGCCCTGAGCTGCTGCGTGGTGCCAGGTCTGCCCAACGTGGCACAATATTCCGCGCCCAGAGACTCACCCCAGACTCCCCAGGAGGAACTCAGACAGTTCTCATCAAACACCATATGACTTCTGCTCATTCGCCCTCACAGAAATAAACTCATTTACCCCCCCCCCCCCCCCCCCCCCCCCTTTCCAGCTTTGGGAAGCAGAGCACATAATTTAAGTCTCCATTTATTTCCCATCAAGATACCAACATTCCTTATGATTTACATGTTGTAACAAATCACCAACAAGGCCAGCAAGACAAATACTTAGAATTTAATGTTGAGAGATGCACACAATCTCAGAAAAGGAAAGTGAAAAGGTAACCATTGCATTGGGTTTTCAGAGTGAGATTTAGGGTCAAAGTGAAATCAGGATCAGTTCAACACATTTTGCACCCTCTCCCTCAAGTTTCCCCACACACACTGGTCATCTTCTTCTCAACATCACGCTTTGAAGTTTATATTACAAATTTGTTCGTTTGGGATATCGAATGTGAGGTAGATAGACTGTTGTTGGTTGAGAAAAATCATGAATATTCTCTTCCAGATTTGAGCACGCTCACCCAACCCATATTAAGAGTTATGCTCAAGAGGGAGAAGGTGATTTAACCTTTGGAACAGATTGTGTCCATGCTCCTGTCTCCTTTGCCAGACCCTGACCAACCACTTTTGATGTTTTTCACCTTTTATCGCCATACAACCAAATGACATATTAAAAGGGTTTTTTTTTTTGGTTTTTTTTGCGTTTGTTCATCTCCACAAGCTAGTCAACAACTTTCAACTGGGAAAGATTTTGAGAACTTTTGAGAAAATACTTTAATATGAAAATTGAAACGGACACCTGGGTTAAGGAAATTCTTTCAAAAGCAGGAACTATCTGGTAAGAAATTGCTTGAAGATGACTTACACGATTCATAGTACTGCAAAAACTGAGTACATTTTTCAGAGGATATTTAATTCTAAAATGAAAAGTCCATAATTACAAAATGTCAAAAACAAACAACAAAACAAGAATCCAATAACACATGGAAGGAGCTCTGTAAACCAAACATAAGCAATTTAACTTAGCACAACAGGGAAGTCATGATGTATTTGTGTCTATCAGAAAGAGAGAGAAAGGGATGAAGAAACAGAGGGGGAGATGAGGAGAAGAAGAAGTGAGAACAAATTTGAGCTTCCCTCAAAAAAAAAAGGCGTAAACACATTTAAAATAACAGCCGTAACACACATCATATAAAACAGAAGCGCATCACATGTGCAGAGAGGAGGGGGGGGGTACTGGTCCCAATGCCAAACTGGTCCAAGTTTGATGAATGGAGTTTCTACAGATGGGAGCTACTGGTCTGGTCACTGGCATCAGTAGGGCCTGTCTCTGCGGTCATGTCGGTGATCACTTCTAACATACACAAAATCAAAAATGCAACAAATTACCATTTGATTTTTTTTACTTTTCTTCATCTCCCAGATCACAATGGGTAGTTTATTTCCCTTTTGGGTATTGCTGATATGATAACATGGTTAGCTGCCACACTGTACATTTGGCAATGTTTCATACGCTTTAGCTTTATTTAGCAACAGAGGTTCTGTAGAGTAAATCACAGGGGTACTCTCACCTTCCATCCATCTTGCCAGGGCCGTAACCCCCTCTGTCGCCCCCTCTCCCCCCTCTGAAGCCTCCTCGGTCACCGCCACGACCACGGAATCCCCCGCGATCAAAACCACCCCTGCCTCTGTCCCCACCGTATCCTCCTGACAGGAGAGAGACAAAAAAAAAAGATGGTCTAAGTTACTCAATCGGGAATCGCTAAATATCAACTTATGTGCTGTTTGTTGCTGGCAGTGAAGCTAAACTTGCATTTGTGTCAATGTAATCTCTGAGGCTGGTGTGACTTTACCTCCCATTGGGGACATACCACCTCCTACACCCTCAGGTTTAGGGGCCTTGCACTGGTTACACTCATTACGCCAGGAGAAGTTAAGGTTATCACACGACCTACAAAGCCAGAACCAAAGTTGTACACACAGTTACATTAAGATTTATTGATTTTACAGATGCTTTTTACCCAAGCGACTTCCAGTACAGGCAGAGTGCAAGACCAAGCAAATATTGATCGAGGAGCTGACTTGCGTAAGTGCCACGGTTAAGTTCATTACCAAGTTACAAGTATCAGTTACACACAATACTTCTATGTACTGTCTCCCAGATAACACACAGTCTTTGCAGGTTCAGAAAAACACAAAACACTTACGGGTTTGCACATTTCCAGTCTCCAGCCCTCTGTTGGCCTCCACCACCTCCGCTATTGCCGGGGAAACCACCACCGCCCCTGCCTCCGCCAAACCCACCCCGGCCCATAGGCCCTTCAGCCACAGAGAGGGGATGAGAAAAACAGAACTTACTTCAAGTCCTTTCTATAGACGCCCACTTGAAAACTGAAAGCTTTTCCAGTGTGCCAGATCAGAGCAATGTTGTGGAAAACACACACACACACACAAACTCCAACAAAATCTCACCTCCTCGGCCACGCCCTCCCCTCATGCCTCCTCCACCACGGCCAAATTCAGCCCGGCGTGTGGCAAAGGACACCTTAATAGGGTTCCCATTAAAGTTTTTACCTGTAGGAACACAAACAAATAGATATACAACAGACAGGCAACAGATAAACCATAAACTGAAATGCTTACAGGAGTAGACAAAAAAATATTTATATTTTAGAGACTTACAGAATGTCTACTAAATATTGCAAAAAATGCTTTTTATATTTTGCTCTGACTTTCAAAATACATCAAAAATGACACTAAATTCAGGGTGCACAAATCAAGTCCTGGAGGGCCAAGATCCTGTTGCTATTCTTATTGAGCAAGTACATATGCTCTCTGATTGGCTGAAGAGCAAACACACCTGTATTCCAGGTAAAAATTCAGCAAGTACTTACTAGGCGAGACCAAAATGCATCAGGCCCTTATCCTTCCAGAACTGTATTTTAACACCGCTGCACTAAATGTCAGAACAGTTCTTCATGAGAGAGGGATGGATTGAGGATCTAGTACTATGCCAACCCACCGTCAAACCAGTCAATGGCAGCTTTGGCTGAAGGGGGGTCATCAAAAGAGACTGTGGCCTCGCCCTTCAGTTTCCCTGTCTCTCTGTCTGTGTACAGGTTTATCATGGGCAGGCCAGTCTTCTTGTTGATCTGAGACAGGAACAGAAAAACTGAATATGATACTTGGTATGGAGCTGCAAAGACAAAAGCAGTGGGCCCAGAACTGAGCCTTGAGGAACTTCATATGTAATGTTTGAGACCGACAAATGCCTACCAGTTACACAAGCACGCCTACATAGCATCTAAGCTCATGTTTCAACGATGTCACTTCTGCCCTTGCACAGTACCTTAATGATGCCGATCTGCTTGAAGAAGTCTGCCACAGTGTCCACGGTGCAGTTGTCGCCCAAACCTTGCACAAAGATAGTGTTGTTGTCCGAGTTATCCTGCTCCAGCACTGAAAGACAGAAAGTACACAATGAGGCTCAGCAAAGCTTATGGCTTCTGAGGTAACCCAGTTTAGATTCCCTGGGTCACTTCATGTAGCAAAAACCAAGGGCATTTGAATCTACAGAGTGAACCTGTTTGGCCTCTGTGACCAAGATTAAGACTTAGTCTTGGTTTAAATTGCATTCTCAAGACATTTTAAATTCAGATTGAACAGCCTGAATTCTCATCTGGAAAACAAATCCTTAACCTCGAAGATCTGAAAGTATACTTACTATTGGGCCCACCAGGTCCCTGGTCCCTTGGCCCTTTGGAGTGAAAGGACAAGTATTAGTACAAAGGAGATGCATGAGACATAAAACATACATCTAGTTCAACCAGTCTTGAAACACTGGCTTAATCTTCTATTAAATCTTTTTATTCATCTATCTCTGCGTTCCATGATTTCATCAAGATCACAGCTCCAACATGCACTCATGGTGGTGGCCTAACACAAATCTCTCATGTGCTGCAAACAAGATTTGATGTCTGCCTTTAAACCGCCTACTCATCAAAACAGTAAGAAATAATGGGACATTTGTAAGGACCTGCAAAACCATCCCTCTGGAAACACCCGTGACCAACAGACGAAAACAAAAAGAAAAAACAAAACAAAAAAAACAGAGACCACTCCTTCTGCTTTCTCTATAAGCCATTTGGTTTAACCTATTCAGAACCACACAGAAGAAACAAGTGGATGGACCATTCCTTTTGCCTTTCCGACGGCTTGGATTCACATGTATATCCAACTCGCAAGACATTTGAGTTTTGACATCTTTGTCTCTCTCACAAACACTTTTTTTTTTTCGTTGTTTCAAGAGTCCACAAGGTCTTTCTGGTTAAAAGATACAGAAACGCTTTGCCATTGATTGTAGGAACCATTTCTAAACCCCCTACATTTCTCCAGTGCATATTTACAATATCCTCACAAGCCAAGCAAAAACGGAACAGAGCAGAGCAAAAGCATTTGTGGGGGAAATGCGGTGTTTCCCCCCCCCCCCCCCAAAACAAGCACAGCCGTTTTTAAAAAAAGAAAAAGAAAAAAGCAAAAGGGGGGAAAAATGCTCATAAAGCTGAACCAAATAAATGGCAGGTAGCACCAGGAGCACCGGTTCCCACCATTTAGGTCCTGTGAGGACCCCCATTACCTGGCTGCATCAACGGGATCTCACAGGCCGATTCACTTAGTGTTTGAAAACCTTCCAGTTGGTTTAGTCTTCAGCAACCCCATCACAGTTAAATGTTGTTCGCGTTTCCCTCCGAACAACACATACCCAAGTGTTTCAGGTGGTTTGTAGTGTTTAACACAGAAACGCTCTTTTTGCACTCTCAAAACTGTTTTCAGTTTTGCTCTCCACACAACGACATTTCAACTCTTCCACTTTCTTTTCAAACCAACACAGACCCTGGCAGGACTGCATCTCAGAGCCCCGGTACCTTTGTTGATCAGTTAGGTAAAGCTGAACATCACCAAAACCTTAACATAAAGAAGTCGCAAGATCTTACTGTGCAGATTGCGCTGCAGTAGATCACCAAGGAGAATAAACAGGTAGATTCTCTCAAGTGTGATTGAGAAAAAGAAGACCTTTTGTATCATAGAACCACTTCAAAGAAAAAAAAAAAAAGAGCTCAAAAAATGTTTCTGCCAAGGTTTCACTTGTCACTCAACCAAAGGTCAAAGATTGCCGTAACTGGCTCCTCTTCTAAGAAGCCTGACGTTTCTCCATTTAGATGACCATGCTGTTCTCACTGAGATGACATTTCAGTCAAATCGTCCATCCAGTTTCCAAAGCCACGACTCTGAAGGACATGCGTCCAACTTCACATGCAGTACCAAAAGTTCATAACCATGTAGAGACAACAAATACTCGTTGGGATGACCTGTTTGTGTTGTGAATATTCTCAGTGCACCAAGTTCAGAGAGTTCTCCTCCTACACCAAACCCAACATGAATTCATGCATTTTCCAAACCTAGTGGAAGGCAAGAACTGTTTCACAGTAATTCAGCCACCCAATGTTTTTTGCAGTACTTCGTGTAAACCACAAACTTCAGCACGCAAATCTTTACCCAACATTTCAAGTAATATAATATGAACATTCACTGAAAACTTTTTAAACCTCTGTCTTTTCAGACCAAGAGAAGTTCAGAGTTTTCTCAGATGTAAACTGACTGAAAGATTGAAAGAGAGGGAAAAAAGTCAGAATACACAATGAAGCAGTTTTCCTCAACCAGATCAAACAGATCATAAATTAAACTTGTTATAAGCAGCTCAGAGACATCAAGTAGAAGGCTCCAGGAGACTGATCTCCAACAAAAATCTCGATAATTCAAGTAATTAAAAAAAAGGGGGGAAAAAAATCCACACGTGACGCTCATGACTAGAAACACAAGGCAGGATATGCCCTCTTGGTTTAGGCTAAGTGAACCAACAGAGAGACCTCAAGAGTGTAAGGGAAGGCGCCAAGTACATGCAACTGATGAAACTGTAGCTTTCTGCTCCCAAACTAGTCAAACTTCTGAAGACTATAAATCCATGGTCTGTATCGTTCTTACATTTGCACATCAGTCATCACATGCACCGTGCCACAACACACAAATAAAGTTTTTAATTCATTCATCAATATTTGTAGCTTCATACAGATTAATCAGACGCGTTAACTCAAGCAAACTAGGAACATCGGTCTTTAACTAAAAAGGTTTTGTTATTTAGTAAAATGTATCTAACTGTAATATTTCCTAACACCACAAACATGTAAAGGAACAAAAACTGAACAACAGTTATGGTATATTTTATTTATCATTAGTAAATGATAAATAACTTATACACTGTTATACCAGTCTACTGCACCTGTCAGAAACCAACATTACACTATTTGATCTATGTGAACAGGCCTTATTTAAAATATCTAGGTCATTAACTATATTTGAAGATCTTAACTTAAAACGTTTGGTATGAACTAGATCTGTAAAGCTATGAAAATAGTCAATTAGTGTCTCCCACCCCTTATACAAAACCTGTTTCAACTTAAAATTGGTTCAAATATTATTTTAAGCGAAACTGGCGTGATCCCAAACATTCTCTAGTGAGAGAAACCAACAGTTGATATGGACGATTCCACTGGGTTTCATAGGTTCTTTAAACTTACCATGGTATTGCCACAGTAGTAAACACCACAGTACCCTTCCCCAATAGTTTATCATGCAACTCTGCACAGTCACTTCAGAGTGTGACGTTAAAATACCATACAAAAAAGGCCCCACTCCTCCCTTTTAAACCGGGCCCTCTTTTAAATCCCTCAAGTTTCTTGTTTAAAGGCTTTGTCACTTACCACCGAACTTATTGAATCCTCCTCGATCGCCCATTCTGATGGAGAAGGAGAGAGAAGCATGACGAATTGAAGGTTGACGTGGGTGGTTTTCCCCATTTCACTTGGCCCACCATATCATCCTTTGAACAAAACTCTGCATAATCTCTCCAGCCCTGCCTCCTTTGTCAACCTGTTCCATTCCTTTTTTTTTTTCTTTTGTGGTGGTAACAGATGTTGTTAACTGTCCCCTTTAGACCACCTTATTATGTCCTTTATATTGGAGTAGTTTGCAAGAATCATCGTCCTCTGCATTGTTCTACTGACTGCACATCCACCTGTACGCTATACCCACCCGTATCAGTGGGAACGATCAATTTTTTTTTTTTTTAAATCAAGGACCATTTTACATAGGACACCATTGTTTTGATTTACTAGACATTATAACCTGAATGCTTTTTGACCAAGGTCAAGAACAAATTTCCGAAAAGGACCCCCCCCCCCCCCGCCGTTACTGAATTATGCTACATACAGACGGAATACAGGTGATATACTTGAGCCCCATGTCATTACTACGAATGATTTTGTTTTGTTGGAAGAAGAAAAACAGAAAAAAAAGCAATCCTCAACATGGATGAAGTTACCAGTCCCTGATGCAAAGATTTCAAAAAACAAAGGAGGAGGTTTTAAATCTAGTTCATTCAGTCCATTCTCTCAAATCTTCACCTGGACCCATTTAGACTCTGATGTCTACATAAGTCCTTAAGGCCCCTTCCTCCCAGTGCTGTCTTCTACAACTAAAAGAACTAACAGTTCCTTGATCTGTCACTTTCCCCATTCAAAAAAGGAAAAAAAAAAAAAAGAAAGAAAGAAAAAAAGAAATACAAAGCAAAGGAGAATCAAGTGCCTAGGGGGGAGATTTAGAAATTCATTAGAACATTGCATCTCACAGTGATCCTGTGGGAAAGGATGGAACAGGTCATGGTTCAGGGGTCACAGAGAACACGAGAGAATGGTCAGGAGCACGAATACATCCATGCAGATCTACACATCCCGAGTATACATTTTTATCTAAATGAGGTAGAACTGAAGAACTTGTAAGAACTACTTAACTGAGCATGTTTTAGTTAATACTACACCTGTGTCAAAAAACAAAACAAAACACAGGAACCATCAGAATTGTACAAAAACCTCATTAAATTTGAGTGTTGACATACAGACTTACGGTTGGGCTAATGTTTACATACCACAACATGTATTTTCGTAACCACGAGGCTGATTCATATTAATATACCTTGACACCTACAGTCAGGCTGAGACAACACAGGAAATAAACAGGTCAGTCTACAGTGATTCCAACAGGGCAGTGCCAAACCAACCATGTCCTTTATAAACCATTACATTTAAGATCATTCGTGTACTTTAATGGCTGTTGTCACTCTGTACCACTGTGTCCCTTAATTAAAAAGTAACCATAAGAGTACAACGTGTTTTCATGTGTAAAGTCCTACACGGACAAGGTGGAAATGTATGGATTGCAATGAGAGAGCTGTTAAGAACAAAACCAGTCAGTCAGTCATTTTGTGGACCTACAGGCACAAATGTTTACTGATATTCTTAGCCATGCACTGTTTTCACTATATGTTTGTTTTTGTTTTAACCACCGGTTATGTAGTAGTTCTTATGTTGACCAAAGAACGTGAGACTTTTAATACATGTGTGAAGATATTTCCAAAAACCAAAGGTGAATATGAGGATGTCAGCTGAAATAATGTTTTCCCATTTGCACAAGAGAAATCCACACCATTTTGCCCCAACATTGCTTGGGTCCATAATGTCACTGAATGAGACGTAATGGTCAAATTATGTACAAAGACTTAATTTCCTTTAAAATCACTGTAGATAACTCCTTCTTTCATCAGCTATAGGCATTTCACTGCTTGGGTCTTCAATGGGCATGTCCAGTATTCCAGTATTTGGACCACCAGTTACCGTTATACATATAACTGCCCAGTATTTGGTGAACAGTTAGAAATACCCTCCTTTTATCTACATACTGCAATAGATACTAGACCAACCATTGAACCACGGTGTGTCCAGAGCCACACCTTCACTATACTCTGTGATCTATGAATATGTCAGATTCAGTGATATTCCCAATTTTGCAGTGTGTATTAACCAGTGCTTAATGTGTAGACGTGAACTCTGGATCGTGTGGGTGTTATGATTATTCAGTAAAAAAAGGGAAAGGGCAGGTCAAAATAAATAAATAAAATTTAAAAAAAATAAAAAATAAAATAAAAATCAAGTGTCCTCACCCCATTCCACCTCTGCCTCTGGGTCCCCCGCGACCACCCCGGTCAAATCCGCCAGCACCTCGACCACCATAGCCGCCGCCGCCGCCGACACCGCCACTGCCTCCACGGCCGCGGCCCCCACGTCCGTCCTGCCCGTAACCTCCGTCCTGGCTACCGTACCCTCCTCCTCCGCCTCCTCCTCCGCCGCCCATGGGTGGAGCATCCTGCCCATAGCCTGGGAGGAAACAAATCAGGCTCCAAAAGTTGCTTAACAATGCAAGTTGATTAAGATCCAATTACCTCCAATACACAAACACACCCAACCTGACGGCATGTGAGCCCGAAGCCACATGCTTTTCTTCTCAAAACAAAAACACAGACTTCCCACACTCACCTCCTCCCTGGCTATACTGGTTATGCTGGCCGTAGCTTTGGGGTGGAGGAGAGTTGTAGCTAGGGGCTTGGCTATAGGGAGCACCCCCATGTTGAGAGGACTGCTGTTGACCTCCGCTACTTCCATAACCCCCACTCTGTCCTCCACTGCCCCCATATCCGCCACTCTGGCCCCCGTAGCTACCGCCACCCTGCTGCTGCTGCTGTCCGTAGCTTGATGACTGGGAGCTGCTGCCATAGCTACAAACAGAGAAAATGTTCTCTGTGCTAGGAGATATCCGCAAACTGCATTGAGAGCATGAATTCTCCCAAAAAGTATAATCAAGCCTGACTGTATTTTTATAGAACATATTACAGCTGGACGGTAACCAAAATGAGTGACAAAAACTGAAATACAAAGTGGCCCAATTTAATACTCAAGGGCTATGTCATTAGTCTGGGCCCCCTTTTTAGACCAGTGACATGGTACAATTTCACTGAGCTGTAGTATACATATTATGCATTATTAAACAGTCTTCAATTTCTAATGAGAGGACATGATAAACTGGCAGAATAACCTTCACAATTATTTGATGTCTCTGACAGTCAGTGTGCTCTAAGAAGAACAAGCAGTCTGTTTTCCAAGGACATGGCCCAGTTAGTTCTTAAGAGCACAAGACAAGGTAGCAGAAAGTTTATTAAGCTTTAAAATGGTCAGAGTTTAGCCCTGTGGTCAGCTGACTACAACCCCCCCCATAAATTTGACCTATGAGTGCATTCTAACCTGGGAGCTGAAGGCGGGGTAGACTGCTGCTGACTGTATCCAGAGTAAGAGGACTGTTGGTTGTATCCTCCACCACTTTGAGGGGGCTGACTGCTGCTGTTGTAGCCCCCCGAATTATAGGACTGACCGGACTGGCTGTACCCCTGGGAGGAAGACTGGGACCCATATCCTCCTGAAGAAAAAAAAAGAGGAGAGAGAAGAAAATGACCATACAAGAGAAAGAAGAATGGAAAACCATAAATAAAGAGAGGTCCAATATTGCTAACCATGCAGCCAAATGTGTTTTCAAGCATTATGTACACAAGAAGTTGTGTATTTCATAGTGCTGTTTCAATCATAATCTGGTAGAACACCAGACAGAATAATTGCAAAGAAATGAGAAGAGTATAGCTGTTAGTATGTTTAAGAGTTGGATACAGACCGTTTTTGATCTGTTGAGTGAAAACAGACTATGTGGGGAATGTGCAGAGATAGACATTAACCTTAAGAGTCTTGAATTAAAAGTGCTCCTTTAGCCAACCCTGGTTCAGCCAATATTCACACATTGTATTATTACCAGATTGGGACTGTCCATAGCCGGAGCCATAGCTTCCATGGTTGTATGGGCCAGAGCTGCTCTCTGTGTTCTGGCTGTAGCCTCCATAGCTTTGCTGGCCATAGCCTTGGGCAGAGGACTGACTGTAGCCCTGGCTGGACTGCCCCCCATATGACCCATAGCTGCACAGAACATATATGAACCATTTAAATCATATTCAGCATACAAATAACATTTACTTCCCACTTCGTGAATGACTGTAAATGTGGTGACATGACTGTAAATGTAACACCAAGCAAGAATCCTGAATACGAACTCACCCATGGGATGCCGTTTGAGCATAATCTGCGGAGAATGAAACAGATTATTAATTTGCTAATAATATATGCACATCTTATATGAGTTGAGACAAAATAAAGACAATACTTTCGTAAATAACTACGACATCCAGACGAATGCTTTAAAAGTATCGGTCCAGTACCGTGTTTGATAGGTATCAAACGTGCGTCATCTAATTTCAGCATTTTAAGTGGTCGCCCTTGACAACCCAATACGGCTAGCTAAAGAGATAGTGAAGCGTTAGATACTGGTTTATTTGCTTCGTATAACACTGCGGAACGTTTATAAACTTGCGCTATAACTATAATTGTTTTGTAAGCACCATAGTACGGTCGACTATGTCAATGTATATGTCCTTTTAAAATGTAGGTCAGTGGGACAAATTTGCCTGAATTGCACTGCAAACAAAATGGCGGAGGGCGACATGTTCTACTCTATGATGTGTCTACCTATCTGGTTAACACTTATTTGAACGCATTTCAAGTTGTTATTTAGAGACAAATTGAAATAAAATCCAAGGACATAAATAAGACACTAGTCTAAAGACCAACGATGCCTTTTCACCAACAGTGCAATCAAACGCTCCCGTAAACGAAGCTGACCTCACTTTGCTAACGTAAAATCGGTAACAGCCAAACGGCTTCAGTCAGTTGAGGACGCACTATCAGTTGCTATAAAATAAACAGTTGCTTACCGTTTGATGCCATGGTGTTAAAGGCGATATCAGCCTCCGACTAAGCAACAACGAGTATTTATGTAATAGTCTGACAACGTATCTGGTATGCTTTTTAATGGTAAACACCGAGTCCTGGACCGCTTGCGCAATACGCCACTCCCTCAACTGGATGCGCTATCTATGTCATAGAAATAAAACTGCGTTTTACCAGATCACGTCACCTCTCACTCCGACACTGTCTCTGGAGTACCTGAAAATGTTATATTTGACACCTGTGTTCAGATTTGATTTGATTTGTTTTTAGCCTTTTATCTGAAATAACAGTATGTTTTCAGATGATAAATGAGTAAATTTATCATTCATCCAAACTATCGTATTTTTTTTTGTAAGTAGAGCCACATAACAGACGTTTCTATAACAGCTGATAATTTAATTCCATATTATTGATAAAATGAGTCTGTGCATTATTTGAATGTGTGAGAAATTGGGAATCTCTATACCTTAAATGATACCATTTACTAACAAGGTCCTCTCCCAAGTGTTGTACATTCCAGTGTGAATGGTCCTGTAAGAGTTCCATAATTTAGCAAAGGCGGACTGGTGGGAGGGACTGTTGTCTCAGTTTAGTAGAGATACATGGTGCTGACTTTCAGAAATGACGGATGTAATTTAGACTAGGACACAGCAGAGATGAGGGCAGGTGCAAAACTAGACACTGAATATTAATTCTTTTTATCAATTCTTTCATTTATTACAAAATTTGACCTTCATTTAAACAGTGTGCAACTTCAACTGATTTCTCATCTTGATGTCACAAAACACTCAATAAAAACTAATTCTTATAAAACGTTTACAGACTTTGGGGGAAAAACAAAACACAGTTACACTGACTTGAAAGTGGTACACTTCGGAGCAGGTTCTCCCAGTTAAACAGGGTAATTGGCAAGGACTGTCCTGTAGGAATATTTCTACCTCTTCTACTTTTAGATGGTGAACCAGTAACTGAGAAATCCTGATTCTTTGTGTAAATAGATATGTACAGAGGAAAGAGAAGTGAGGTGTATGGGTATAAGACTTTTAAAAAAGAGCTAAACTTGGTAGATATCCGTAACAATCAATCACTTTGTCTATATTTATCACAAACAGTTGAGTTAAATATAAAATGCCCATACGATTAAAAAAAAAAAAAAGAGAGATGCTTCAAACAACAGCAACAACAACAACAATGACAACAATTCCAGATTCAGCAACTGATTGGCACTGACTCAGATAAGCTGGTGCGCAGGCAGGACAGTGCTGTGTCTGACATGTGATTACATTCTCTGGACATGTAAGTCATTTCTTCAACATTTAATGATAAAAAAAAAAAATCTAAAGCTTTGATTTGGTGTTTTACTACAAATCATTGTCAACATTTCTCTTGTAACAATGTTTTGCATTGATTAACTGCTGAAATCACTTTTTCTATCATATAATGCTTGAATACAATATTGCTTTTTTTAAACTGATTTGGATCAGTACTATTGGACCATGGTGCTGCCAAAGGCCTGAGCACAAGTCCACTTCAGGTTCTGTTTGGCTGGTGTTAGTCCATTATCTCAGCATGAGCACTGAGGCCAGGGTAAAGGTCAACACCAGGGTCCCACTGGCCTTGACCCCATAGGCATGTGCGAAGAGCTGAGCCTCTGGTACTGTGGCTTGGATGAAGTCCGAGAAACTGGACACCCTGGCATAGATGCCAGGACGGTTCGGTTGGGCACAGCCCAGTCCAAAACTCACAATCCCTGCCTGAACCCAAGTTCCGTTACCTGTGTGACAAACCAGGGGTCCACCAGAATCCCCCTGTACAAGAGGAAAGATAAAAACAAATAAGATGATATGTGGCTACATGCATATATTCTTAACTGTGAACTAGTGATGGGTGACTTGACATTGTATTGTGGTGTGTGTGTGTATTCGAGGTTTTTTTTGTTTGTTTGTATGTTTGTTTTTTCCTTCTCTCTGAGAGTTATGTCAGACCCTGTAGTGCAAAGATTAACACATATTTTTTCCCCTTTGTGTAACACTGCCAGCTGTGTAATTCATCACAAGCAGTATTCAACTGTGAAAGAATGCACTATTTGCTGGTCTCCACTGAAAAACTGTAATGACATCAATTTAACAGTAGGTGTCACTGTAGTGGAGAAAAGGACAGACTTTACCTCTGCAGTTCTGTGCAATAACACCACAAATTTCATACTGAGGGGAGATACAGAACTTAAAAGATTCAAAGTCTGATCTCTGCTCTGATCTCTGTTTAAAAAGCAGCGTTTTCTGCTGTCTTTAAAATTTAAATGCAAGCAGACATGTAAGACTGGAGATTTGTGAGAATACTTCTATAAGGGCACGGACCTGTGCGTTTGCATATGTGTGTGTGTGTGTGTGAAAGAGAGACAGAGGGAGATGGAGATGATAGTTGGGTGTGAACATATCACAGAAGGTCCAGTCCATACTAGACAGCAGTGTGCATTTGTCTGTATGTTACATGAGCACTGCCATTCATACCTGGCAGGAGTCTTTGCCTCCGTCTTGGAATCCAGCACAAAGCATGTCAGACAGAATGTCCACCGTCTCCGAGTTAGACGGGATCTGGTACATCCTGCGACACTCAGCTTGGTCAATGATGGGCACTTCCACTTCCTGTAGAGTTCCCGCACCCACAAGTGGAGCTGTTCCCAGGGAAAGGTTTATTCCCCCCAAAATAAAATTAAAAAACAAACAAACAAACAAACAAACAAACAAACTTTATTCACTTTGAATGAGTCGGTTTGAGGAGATACAGTGTGCTCCTCCAAAATACTATTACTGGTTGTGCTGACTTCTTGAAAACTTGAGGAGCAATTCACTTTGATGCAAATCACAAACATCAATGGTAAAGGGAGATTTCTTTTGACAGAGAACATGCTGAGGCATGCGTCATTTGAGGTTTCTCTATTCTATGTACACCCAACCAACTGAACTAGTTTTGTTTTACTCGCCAACACACACTGTTATAATCTATCATTCTCTGAGCCCAAACTAAAACATTGTTTTCCATGTAAACTTTTTCACTATTCTTTGCTAAGTCTAAACAGGACCACAACTTTCTTACATGAGCACATAAAGTTACATTAAAATAATAGATAATAATTACGGTTATGACCTTCACATAAATAAGACAAAAAATATACAAAAAATAGCCCCTATTACTATGTGAAATTGACTACTTTTTCAATTTATCTTTTCTGTAGATCACAACTATGGTTAAAACAATACGTTCTGCTTCTACAACACCAGTGTATTCCTACATGGGTCTGCTGTTTATAATAATAAATCCATTACCAATTTTTTCTTTGTTTGCCAGCAGGGTAACTGGTGATATATATTTATTATCTCATCTTGCACCGTGTGTTCATGAAATTTTTCATTTTTATAGATCTCAGACTCGCACCTCAACACACACACGTGTGCACACACACCACGCACACGCACGCACACAAAGCCTGCAGTCGCTCCAAGAAAAAGGGTCCTGATGAAATCCTGACCATATTTGCTATAGGCTTTTAACCGCTGTTGTTTGGACGCATTACCCCACTTAACGTTCGATCTCAAAACATCCGTACCAACACCAAGACAAACAAACAAACAAACAAACAAACAAACATACAAAGAACACACCTCCTTCTCTTATGTGTCCCCAGCCTGTGACAAAACACGGAGTTCCACCTGTAAACTCCAGTCCAGCATCGGGAAGACAAATGGGCTGGACATAGTCGGTCCAGGTCACCGGGCTCTCCAGTTCCACAAGGGCCACGTCGTTCCCCTCCTGAGGATCGACGTACCCCGACGCCACCACCACCCGCTTCACACGACTGCTCTGCAGGTTATTATTGATGCCATTGAGCTGGTAGCGGCCCATGTAGAGAACGTAGCTGGATTTGTCCGACGACCTGGGGCAGAGGGGGGGGGACACGCGGCGGCCGAGCGTTTGTGAGGACAGCCGTGACGTGTTTACGACAGAACGCTGAGAGAAAGCAACGGCGTCTCACACATGTTTACATAAAAAACACCGTTTCAGACTCTCGGCTTTGTTACAGTTCCAGGAGGATTCTATTACACTGTAAAGTTACTGTTTTATTGTTGTGTCATCTGTTAGAGGATGTGTGACTGCAGGTTTCCTTTTACTACAAAGATGGAAACTCCTTTCAACTGTCTCTCAGAAACATAAGAGAGAACAATCGCATTTGTAAACAGCCTCAGAAACTCAGAGGTCTGCTCATACATTGCTCTGGACTTTTTTCTTTGTTTCCTTCTTTTTGTTTTTCTCTCTGTTCACATATCAGCTATAGGATCAGTAAAGAACAAATGTGCACATAGCACTATATCAGTCTGACCATATTTGCAAATTTGAACGGACTATCCACAACATAAAACCGCACGCAAAACATTTCACTTTCAGTTCCCGTAAGTGGGTAGCTGACTAAAACTGAGTCTTTCTCCAGTGCAAGACACAGGACGTGTGAGGAAGAGTGATAGCACTTACTCTGGGAAACAATGGGCAGCTGACAGGACCCATTTGTTAGAGATGAGAGATCCTCCACAAACATGGCCATTAAAATCTATCTGTACATCCACCTGCCATGGCCACGCCCCCTCCAGTGCACTCTCCCCGCCCACAATACGGTTGGTTATCTGACGCTTGCCACATGCTGCAAAATTGAAGGAGAAACCAGAGGAAGCATTCATTGTGGAGGTGGTCTACAAAGCAGATGTCACTTCTATGGAAGACACCTGTCATGCTTAATTGAAATAAATATGTTAGCTTAGTGTGTCTCATGCCTGCTTATGGAAGCCCATATCTCTGGACATCAGTCTCTCTCTGCCCCAACATAGCTTACTTACTCAGGTTTGATCATTAGCCTGTGAGTGAAATCTGGTTTGTCAGATCAGAGAAAGACCTGACATTTGGCGGGGCAGCTGAACTGCTGAACTGCGTTAGCTTATGCTGTCTACATTGGACACGTGACCCCTACAGTTATTGGTCTGTTATGGCTACAGCAAACCCGGGTACTGTTACCGCTTCTCAAGATTGCAAGGAGGAAAGAAGTAGCCTGTAGTGGGAAACGGCTTCGTAATAATTACCTTGTCCCCTACATGTAGACACACCTGTGAGGGAGAAAAAGGTGTGAATCTGTTATAGTTTAAATCTGTTTTTAATCTGTTATAGCATAACATTTGCTTACTATATTCAAATGACACAGCGAGGCAAAATAAAATAAAAGAAACTGGATAAAAGGGCCGCGCCCTCATTGTTGAAATTTCACAATCCCAAAACTGACAGTGACACATTTTGAAAACACGTAATAATACACTGTAAAAGGTTCTTAAAGGAACTTGAAAAATTAAATCAGTGATTCTGGCAGATAAATTCTGAGGTGTACTTTTAATACGTATAAGATGTAGCCTACCTGCCACCACTAAAACAATGAACACCTGTACCTCACGGCTGAACATTCCTAAAGCAGAATCGACAAAAAAGATTTACTAATGCCAATTTCTCCAGACAACACTAAGGAATAGCGTAGATATCGTTATAAACGTAAACAATATGCGTTTAGATAAAAGATGAAAAAATAAACGACACATCACAACAAAAAGATATTAGCGAAAACATCGGAGGTTGGAACTTAATTCACTTACCTGTATATGGCTTCCAGTAACTCAGTCAAAAAAAAAGAAATAATCCGTTGTGGTCCGCAAGAAAAAAAGTGAAGCGGAAAAAAAGTTTGACCGTTTAATTCCAAAAAATATATATATGATGCTTTAAGCCTTTGAAAACTTTTATGTGTTCCAGTGCATGTTTCCAGGTCCGTTGTTTGTAAAAATGTTTCACAGTTTATTCCGCGATATGTTAGGTTGAACGTGGGAAAATCAATGAATCAGCCCTAACGAGGACGGCATACAAATATCACCATCTATCGAGACAAAAAAAAACATGGAGACCGCTATCGATACCACAAGGTACTAGCGTACCTGCCTGCTTCTACCTACCTGGGAGAACCAATCAAACATGTGCAATGGTAGCCCCTCCTACACAATAACAGCCACCCCCCCCCCGAAAGGAGATGAGGCGCTATGTCTCCAAAATATGTGTCAGCTTTCAACCGATACGTCTAAATGAACCATACAAAATATCCGTAGATAAAGTCATCAAGGAAAAAACACCCACAATGATTAAGGCCCCGTCACCTTGATCCCTGCATGCTGTGTAAAGGTAATCCATTCTCTCGAAATCTCAATGACAACAATTCCGGGAAAAGAATATTCCAGAAAAAGTAGTCATAAGTTTCCAAATTCATAAAGCTAACGCATAAACAGGCATACCCGGGAGACTCGAGACTATGGTGTCAGGTAAGAAGTATGACGAGATCATTTTTCCCCCGTTCAGCATTAGGTATCAGTCATTTTTCTTTCCTTCTTCTTTAGAGAATCAGTGGGTTAGTGAAAGACAGCTTGTAAACATGGTACAAAATGGGCTTCTTTGCATATTAAGGAGGTTAAGAAAAGCATTTGAGGCCTGGATGTGAGGTACTCCATGTATGAAGGAATTCGTCGTAGTCCATCTAGTATGATCTGAATACCACATCGCTCTCAATTGCAGAGCACAGTTGTGCTGCATAGTCCTTCCTAATTTCTGCATGTGCTTGGAGAAATTTCAACATTTCTCTCTATTTCTTTGCAAATCTAGCTGATCAAATCCAGATCCACATCTTTGTCTCACAGTAAACCTCAGGAATCTGTTATCCTCCTCTGAATAGTAACCGTTTTTAATCAGTGCAAACTTAAATAACATACAAGTAATTTGTTTTGGATGTGGTCGTAGAGATATCTCATCAAGTGATGTAATTCATTAAAACAAAAGTGAGGCCACTTTCCAATTCTGGAAAAGTCTGTAAGCAAATAAACAGCTAATCTGTACAGGTCATGAAACATTACACCTTCCCCATTCTTTCTCAGGGCCATTATCCGAATAGCCTTTATGCTAACGTCAAAACCAGTGTGAGCTACTTTCCAGCTTTAATGACACAATACAACAGCTATAGAATGTGATACCAGACAGTTTCTCTCACCGGTGTCTGGACAGAACTCATTTTTCAGTTTACACAAGAAACAGACGGGTAAAGGTCTGCCTGTATTTCTGTTCCTCACAGCGACCAGCTGATGATACAGTTGGTAAGTTTTTTTGTTGTTTAGCTTTTAACAGTCTTTACACTGTATGTGATATTCAGGGAATGTCAGTGCAATTAAGGTACAAATGAGATTAGCTGGCACTGTTGAAACACGACCAAAAATAACATGATAATCATCAAACTCACAGCTGAGCAGTTAAATATTAGTGTTACTCTAATCGCATGTTCAGCATTTCTCTGTAGTTGACTCAGACGTATCAACCTTATGATTGTACCAAAGACTGAATTCAAACATGGCAGCTCCATCTAGTGTGGTGAATTTTAGCATTTCTAGATTAAAGAGAAAACAAACACACATGGGTTGAATATCGCTATTATCATTTATTAAAAAACAAGAAAACCCAAAAAGAACATAAACATAAAAGTTTTGAGACACTAGCAATTTACAATCTTTTACATTTTCCCTCTTTAACGAAGAATTTAAACAGAATGAAGGGGCGGGGCTTCATTGTGAGTGACATGCACGTTTGGGTTGACTGACGGTCGTCACGTCTTCATGCTTCACCGGCTTTCATTTCTTGGAAAATTTGGCCTGTTTGTGTTTGGGCGGGGCCCACTTCAGACACACCGTGTCCACTGTAAAAATCCACAGGGGAAAAAATAAAAATTTGTGTGATGCAACAAAGAAGATGAACACACAGAGTAAGATGGTGAGAGAGAGAAAGCAAAAGAGAACAAAGGGATAACAGACTCATTTAACCAACCCCCCCCCCCCCCCCCCCCCACAAAAAAAACTGTCAGAGTCAAAACCCCTTGCGAAAATGCACAAACACAAACCTTCTGAAAGAGAGAGACAGAGGGATAGTATGAAGGACAGTCATGTGTTCGTACCTGTTATTGGGGGCTTTTTGTACTGGGCGCTCTTTAGATGCTCCTCCACCAGTTTGGGCGTGACACAGATCACATGCTGACCCTTCCAGTACTTCACCATGTTCAGAGACTGGAGCGTGCTGATGATGTCACTCTGTGTGATGCTGGTCATCTGACTAAAAGAGGAGGGGGAGGCAGTGTGTGTGTGTGTGTGTGTGTGGGGGGGGGGGGGGGTAAACAGGAGAGTAAACAGAGTTAGCACTGACAGCATTGTTTAGTTGTATCTGACTGTAAATAAAGTCTGTTTGGTTGGTTGACTACGGCTCAAGGGATTTCCTCCTCCACTGTTGTTTGAGTCTTATTCTAAGTATCCAGGGGAATCCCAAAAAGAATTTGACAGACTTTGTGTATTTTTTCCACCTGGTTAAACACATCAATTTGAAATGACTTCATTATCAAACTAAACGATTTTATACTTGACTGTTGTTGTGACTTTTTTTCTTTTGGTAGTCACATCACTGAAGTTCACATATTTGTGGGTAATTTTCTGGCTTAGGGGTACATGGTACATAACAGTGTTGTATGGTGGTGAAAAATATCTGTGTGCACGTACCTGAGATCTTTAATGGACAGTGTTCCTCTGAAATCTCGTAAAATCTCCAGCAGAACCCAGGACCAGTAACTCCTGTAGCTCAGCTTCCCAAGGTCAGACAGAGGCTTCTCTGGAGAACCCACTGTACTCTCCAACTTCGACAACTCGTAACCTGGAGAAAGGGCGAGGCAGAATGAGAGAGAGAGGGAGTGAGAGTGAGTGAGTGAGACAGAGAGAGAGAGAGAGAGCACAGAAAGACATGTAACCCAATACAGAATTTAAAGAGAATGGAGTTTCTGGTGCAGCTAAAAATAGAACGGCTTTGTTAATGCGGTGAGTGTAGTGGAAGTAGTGAGGGCTTTGTAAAACATAATTACTGCAGGGAATGACTCGGTCTTACTGCGTTACAACTGTTTTTTTGAGAGAGACGAGAAACTCACTGAACGCGATGAGGAATTTGCCGTATCCTCGACGTTGGTATGGAGGTAGAGTGAGGATACAAGCCACGTTGTTCCCATCTGGAGACTCCTTCTCCTGCAAACAGAGAAACAACACAAACATATAAACATGCACAGTTCAGAAGTATTTATCCATTACAGAAGAAACAAACACACAGACCTACCCTAAAGCCCTATAAACTATTCATTATAAGACAACGCATTTAGGTTTAGAACAGTAATCCTGTGTATATGTCATCATTGTGAATTTGACCCTTGACCTTAGAGAAGTAGCCCACGATATGCGCCCCTTCTCTGTTGACCTCGGTGAGGATGTAAAAGATGAACGGCTCCACGTCAAAGTAAAGCGTTTTGTGGTCGAGGAAGAGCTTGGCCAGCAGACACAGGTTCTGACAGTAGATCTACAGGCAGCGGAACACAGAGTATACGTCACACAGTCAATGAGGGGAATGATGGTCCAGCTGGCGATTTGTGTACCAAACAACCTTTTTGTTTTGGTTTCAGGTTTAAGCTATAACATGTGTTTCTGGACAGAACTAAGAGTAGTTAAATGTATTCCCATTACTGCTCAGTGTCTTGGAATCTGACAGACGTTTTCCAGCGCACTGGATGGTTCTGTTTTCTCAGGATGGGAAAAGAACAGCGTGAGTGTGAGAGGGCTGCTCACCTTATGGTCTCTCCCGTCCACCTCATATACAGAGATATTATTCCTACGGTAAATTTCCTTCCCTGGGGGCTGTCGCCACTGACACTGGGACTACAGAAACAAAGAAAAGGAGGGGGAGAGAGGGGGGGGGGGGGGGGGGGGGGGGGTGGGAGTGAGAGAGAGAGAGAGAAATGCAGGAAGGATGGAAAAAAGGCCCAAAAACTCCATCATACGATTCCTCAACATCAGGAGCAAAATATAGAAATTTGGATAAAGCTACATGGAGAACAGTGCACAGTGAATATAAATGCTTAAAAATAAGCGTCCACGCTGTTTTGCTTCTGCACTACATTGCACAGTGCATATCTTAAATTGACAAACTGTTAGTGCCCAAACAGACAACTGCTGTGTATAAACAACGCACGGTGCCGACTGACCAGGTGGTATCTGAAGGTCTTCTCGTATTTCATGTACTTCAGACAGTATTCGCATATCCAAAGCTTCGGCTGTTTCCCATAGTCCTCAGGGAACGGAGAAAAGTACCAGGCGTCGATCTCAAAGTTACCTATCTGGATCTTATCCACGTATTTCACTTTCGTGATCTGAAGAGAGAGACTTGGATTTGAGCAAACATTGACTGAGGTAACAGAACATTTACAAACGGGGTGGGGGGTGGGTAAAAAGTTGTAAAACATGTTGTAAAAAAATGCTATTTAAGTAAGGACAAATATGCATATTTGCGCTATTATCTGAGTTTGGGTGGTTGGATATCTAAAATGGTAATGATCAGTTTGCAATATTTCAATGCACGAGCAAATTTGCTGAATAGAGGCCAAACTGAGGACTAAACGATTCTCAGAAGAGGAAAGGTCTTTGTGCCTTTGTCTTACCGCTTCATGTTCTTTCTCTAGGGCTGCAGTGGTGGGGTCCATCTCAGCATAGGTCTGGAGGAAGGGGGGGGGGGCATAGTTTAAGAAAGAGGGAGACAGTAAAATTGAACAACATGGAACTAACCGAAATATAAAGAAGTGAGGGTAGTGAGTAAGTCATAAGAAAAAAAAAAAAGCTTAACATGGTGATCTCTCGTGATTATTTAGTAACACAGTTATTACATAACTGGAGGTAAACTGGCTGGTTTAGCAGCAATTGCTTTTTTGAAAATAAGCTTCACACACACACACACACACACACACACACACCTTTTGGACATGGTTGATCTCGTCGTGTTTACGTTTTTGGTTGCGCGTAATCTTCCTCTCCGGCTGCTCCCCCAGCTCCCCTCCCCCGCCTTCCTCCACGCTCTTCCTCACCGCGTCCTTCACCGTCTTCGTTAACGCCAAGCGAGACTTGCCCACCCATTCGTCCAAGCGCCTGTTAACTGCACCAGCAAAGGGAGGATGAGCCAAAGAGAAACGGGGAGGAGGGAAATGAAGGGACGAGAAAGAGAAACCAGGGAAAAGATGAGAGTGGAATACAACATTAGTTTCATTGATCTGTCTTTTATCCATGACATGGTGTCAACTAAATGAGCACAGTAGGCTACAAGGTTTAGTGTATATGTGTGTGTGTTTACGCCTGTGTCTTCCTGTCTGTTTCTCTGTGTGTGTGTGTGAGACAGACAGAAGTCAGACTGAGATTAGGAAGGAGAGTGCACAGAAACCTGCATATGAGAATCAGACAGGACTGAGGATACGTTCCAGAAACACACACACACACACACATAATCTGTGCCTCAGAACACTGTATTATGAGTTTACACTGGCAGTTTAACACACATCTGAACTTACATCCAACATAGTGCACATAGAACTCCTCTCTGCCTTCCTGCTCATTCAGTCTGGACTGGATAACCTCAGCAGAATCTGGAGGGAAAAGATTACCAGGATGCATAACGAAACAAAAGGAAATTCAGTACATATTGACAAGAAAATATCTGTCACCATATTTATTTATATTGTGGATCTGAAAAGGATTTTGCAGACTTGCTTCAGCAACTGAACAAGAGTACAGTAAAAAGATGTTACCGCTTAATTATGGAAACATAGCCCCGGAGGTTTACCGTTAATCTCCCAATTACAGTGCATAGAACACAGTAATGACAACAAATGCTATGAGCCCAAATCTGCATGACCTAATGTTTCAGTTTAACTGTACAAAAACGGGGAACTTGTTTACTGAACTCACGCCATGTCTTGTCCGCGCGCTGACAAAGATACGTTTCTCCGATTTCAACCGAGACCTCCTGCTCTCTCCCGCTGCCAAGCCCCACTCCATCCCCGGAACGCGGTGTACTTGAGCCCCCGGCTTCCCTTTCTCGATCTGCGGCCTCTGTCTCGTCTTCCTCTCCAGCGCTGCCGTTTGACGAACATGCCGCCCGTGATCCAGTTTCCATGTCTCGTCGGTCTGTCACAGATCGTCCTGTGTCCATTTCAACGTCCATACGTTCGTCTGGACAGCAATTATCGTATGAATTGTCCCTGTTACAGTGGCGATCGTTTGACGTAGCAACGCCTACGCCAGACATATTAGCAGGTTTGAAAACAGTGTGCGCCGCGAACAGCTTGAGCATGCGCGGTACGCCTCGAGAGGTCCGGAAAGGTCTGTTGTTTTTCTTTTTCTACAGCTAGTTGTTTTTATGCGTACAAGCCTCCCATTTTTTTAATCAGCTGACACAATCATGACGTTCATGTCAGTAAGAAACTATGCTGACGAAATGTGTGATTACATGGCGGATGCCTCATACTTCTTCTATTTTTATTTATTTTAAAGATGCCGCCTTGTTTCTAATATGCCACTTATTTCTGACTTATTTTATTTTGACCTTATTTTTATTATATACATATAGTCTCCGAGATATTCCATTATTTTCTCCTGTGTACAGCTTATATCATCATCATCATCATCATCATCATCATCATTATTATTATTATTGTTATTATATTGACATTCCGTTACTTTTCCCTGCATGTAGCTTTATTTTTCTCTTTATTTAATTTTTAAAATGTATATTTTTAATATATAGCTTTATATTTGCTATTTGCACAGTTGTCGGAGTTGTTGCAATCTCATCTCACTGCTGTTGTACATGTACAGTTATGCATGTGATAAATAAATCTCTTCAATCGTAATGCCGTAATAAGGTCTATTTATCCTACGAGATTTAATGTTGTCAACGTAATGTAACATTATGGGATGTTATACTTATCTGCCCCTTCACCTTAATTATGTGACAAAAGCCATGGTCACACAAAGTCAATTACAACAACGCATATTTAATGTATCATAGCATAAGTAAACTACAACCTGGCCGAGTCATTCGTCTGGAAAAGAAGGTAGTTAGAGCTGATCTGCATACTACACAAGTAATACGTTATAATAATAATAATAATAATAATTAATACACGTTTATTTAGAGCCCAATATCACTATTTATAGTCTCAAAGGGCTTTATATGTCCATAACTAAGTGAAAAATCAAAATTATATTATTCATAAGTTAGAGAGAATAGACACGTCTTTAGTTTGGTTTTAAAGTTATGAAGAGAGTTTGCCTCCCTACTTTCTGTGGGTAGATTATTCCAAAGGAAGGAGAGCGGCAGGAAAAGACTCGGTAGCCCGCGGACATCTTTTTAACTCTTGAGGGCAGACAATGCTAGAGGAAGGGAGAGCGGCGGGAAAAGGCTCGGTAGTCAGCGGACTTTCTTTTTTAACCCGTGAAGCGAGTAATAGTCCTGTAATGAAGATTGCAGTGTCACAACGATGACATCGTTTTAAATGGGCAAACCTGACTTGTAGCTTACTAGTCTTAATAAAAGATATACACATCAAATGTTCAATTCATGTAATTGTACAACCTCGTTATTTACGGCCTTTACAAGACGCCAACAAACGGTTCAGTAACTTATGCAGCTAAAGCAACTGATTTGCTAATTATGTATTTTCGGCTATCACAGTTGCAGACTAGATCTAATAAAAAGCTATTAAAATGTCTATCAAAACTAAAAAGACGACAATAAAGAGGATGTGTTTAAAAATAAAGTTCGGAAATATCTGCAAAGCGATCTCTTGTCGCCTAGGTATACGGTCCGGCTAGCAAGTTCTGGCTGTGTCTTGTTAACTTGCATTTCTTTCAGACGAGTATGAAGTCGATTTGTGCTGTTTGTATTTCCCTGTCTTCGCTTTGGTCGTTTCAGATAGCCTCAAAACATTTTTCTTCTCCAGTTCGGAAAACTATTATTATTATTTTGTTAATCAGGTGACGACTGATATTGTGGTTATGGTAAGTGGCCCCAAACGTTCGTCCTGTCCTGTTGACTCACATTTCTTGAAGTGAAGAGATTTTTCGTTAATTTATTACCATAAGTAAATTGAATATTGTTTGTTTTTTTTCTCAGTTTTGTATTAATTAATTAGGCACCTTTTTACTCTTGCTGTTTCTACCTGTCTCTGAGACCGGTCCATCTTTCTGGCTCACCTTTTCCAGCTCGTACGGTGGACGGTACAATCAATCACGCATTGACTTAAATACCACGAAGCTGGGCTTAGACCGCAACCTCCTTAACCATCAGCAGTTTTGCTTTCCTACAAACACCAGGTGATTTGTAGAGGGATGCCACCCCCCTTGTTAGCTTAATGACCAAAACGCATCCCCCTTGTTAACCTGCCATCCCCCTATAGTGTCAGTGACCAGTGGGTCATCCCCCGCTGTTAAAAAAACAAACAAACCACCTACTGCCCACAAACCACAAAACACCTTATCGACACACAGGTAGCATGATCAGGCCCTTATTTGACCTCCTTAGCACTGTGGTATAGAAATATTTGCTGCTTCATCCCACTCTGTTTTAGTAGTGCATAAATGTAGGCCCGGAGGTCTTCAGTTTCACATCACCTCTTAATCAGAGGTAGATTACAACCTCAGAAACGTATGTGTTTTCTGATCTAGTGCTTTGTGAGAAGAAGGAGATCTTGACTCGGTCCCCTCAACTGTGTACCTCTCTCTTAGCTCATTAGTGACTACACGGGTGGCGTGACGCATGTAATACAAGGGTATGACTCCTGGGTAGTCATTATAATTAATGGAGAACATGTCAACACTGCGATAATGAGAGTAATCTTTGGTGTATACGCTCAAACTCTCTCAACACACCCTGTGGTAATCACGCACACTCCTCTCTGTCTCGGTACTGTGTGTGTGTGTGTGTGTGTGTGTTGGAAAAGGGAGTTGTCTGGGTCAGAGGAGGAGGATTTAAGCGCCAGTACATGGCTTCTCATATCCACTTCCATCGAACAGACTCCCCAGGGTTAGCAGTCGGACCAGAACACAGAGATATCCCATAGAGGACAGATAGGCCGACTAATAGACATAATTTGCAAAAAGACACTAGTGCTTTAAGTTTTTGTTTTTATCAAATGAATTCCTTACTGAACTCTTTTTTTTTTTTTTTTTTTTAAACATTAGGCTATTATTTAAAAATTCGATGGTATTTGATTCTGTAAAACAAATTGACAGTTGAAGTGACAGAAGGAACCATTAGGACAGGATATATATATATATATATATATATATATATATATAAAAGAAGTGGCACGTTAGGGAGAGATGAACATGGTGTCAACAGTGATCCTCTCTCTCCTGCCTTGTGCCTCAGACAGCACTGTATAGACCAGGGGTCTCAAACTCCGGTCCTGGAGGGCCGGGGTCCTGTTGATTTTTGTTTTCACCTCTTAGTTACCTGTTGATTTTCACCTTGAAAACAGGTGTGGACACTCTTCAGCCAATCAGAGATTCTATTTAGTTGGTCTACAAGAAAATCAGCAGGACCCTGGCCCTCCAGGACCGGAGTTTGAGACCCCTGGTATAGACTGATAGTGCTGTCTCCATTGACAACCTTTTTGATGATGTGGACCAAACCATTTATTACCAATACATGGGGTCTTAAACCACCCCTCCTTACAGTGACACAGTGGTACGGATCATGTTCAAACAGCCAATCAGAGTCAGCTGGAATCTGGTGAGCAACTGTGTAGTTCTAGAAAATATTGAAAAGTTTGGAGTGACACACATCTGAGGACAGCAGCAACAGATATGTCTGTGATTTAACCTTAGCGGGGAGATACAGAAGATACCCTTAATCACACACACACACACAAACACACACACTCTGCAGTGACTCGGTGAAGGGCACTAAAGTGCTCCGCACTGAGTAAGCTTTTGTTGTGACACTTCTTCCTCAGGTTTGGCTTTTCCCCACTTGCCTCGGTTACAAGAACAACTACAGACCCGCTCAGGGGTTAAATGGTCGGTTTGTCTGCTATGTGTCAATCTCTGGCCTCAGGCCACTGTGTCCCTTTGCAAGCCTAGTGCTGTTCACCGTGCCAGTGATGACCTTGGCCAAGGTTGACTGTGCCATGAATAAAAGCCAGGTCAAACGTGCAAACGTGTTTCATCCAGGGGATATAATGTAGAACCAGTGGGAAGAATTTAAAATTACGTTTCAGTGGCAAGACACGGGTGGTTGAATGCAGTTTGGCTGAGAGGAAAGATCTGTATCAGGCTGTGTTGTTGTTTTTTTTGTTTTGTTTTGGTTATGTAATGTTTTGCAGCCGGCTGCACTGCCATCTTTTGAGTCAATGTCATCCTTCAACTGTAACTACTAATTCAACTGGACCCTACTTTCCCCACATGTTAGAAATCTCAGAATACCATAAAATACACATTTGCAAAAAGAACTGTGGTCCTAGTCAAATTAACAGATTCTGTAAGGTAATCTTGGCAATAAACAAGTTTGCTCATGCTGGCTCACCAGGCAATCAGATAAGTACGCTAAAACTAGACACTCCGCAAGTGTAACCCAATATTTCGTGGGTTGACTGAGTCCGTTTCCTGATTTCGTGGCATGCTCCTCAGGGAGGGGTGGAACCACAACCACGCGCCAATTTTTGTTTTTCCCTGTTAATCTTCAACTGAATCACGTTAGTCTGCAAAAATGATGTGAACCTAAACACAACTGTTGTGCTTCAGTTGACATAACCCATCATCTCCCAGATATCAACTACAAACCACTGTTGTTAAAACAAAAACAAACACCGATACTTCCAGGCATATGCTGTTGCGTTGAATATTTTGGTCGACATATTGAAAGCACTGCCAAGGGAAAATGTCACCTCTCAAACATAGAGATAAAAAAAATATAGACCAATTTCTGTTAACTGCTAATGAGCAGCAGCTTTATTATAGATATTATTATGACAGAGGTGCTTATGGTACAGTAGGGAGGTATGCTTCTCTCTCTCACCATCCCTCCCTTCTCCCACTGTCAGAGGACTCCTTCCTCTCTTTCACTTTCTACTCTTGGATGAAAACCCCTCCCACTGCCTCTGTTTGCCCTGCCCCCTCTGGTGTGAGGATAACTAGCCCCGCCCCCTCTAGCTCTATGACCTCGTCCTCCCCTGTGATGATAAACAAACCCCGAAGGATTCCATTGGTTGGGTTCCCTAAAGTTCTTTTCCTGCGAATAGCCAGATCCATGTTGACCATGTCTCCGCCCTCTATCCTGATGGCCACGCCTATGACCCCGATTCACCGAGTTGGTTTGACCATTAGTTTTGCGGCTTTCTACGTCTGACTGGCTTATTTGTTGTCCATCTATAGTTACAATAGAATCTTGTTGGTTGGCATCCAAAGTCTGCCCACATTGCATCTTCAATGACTCGCTGATCTCAGCATCATCACGACATTTTTGTTCCACGGCGTGTCCTTCCAGTGTGTTTTCTGCTTGCAAGTCCTGTTGTTCACCTGTAGCTTTCTTAACATCCTTGAACTTCTCAGAGGACAAATGAAGCTTTTCCACATTGTCCACAACAGCTGGCAATGTCTCACAAGGCACTTGTCCACCCTTTCCCCTCCGTCCTCGTTTAAACTCTCCCTGACGACTTTTACTGTAGCCACCCCTCCGCTGTGATTGGCTGGAAACATACGGACCTTGTGAAGTCGGGTTCTGATTGGTGGATGTAGCTGGAGGGGAAGGCAGGGATTGGCTGGATGGGGCATCAGACGTATTGCACGGGACATCAGAGGAGCTTGGCTGGGGCTGAACATTTAAAAAAACAAAGCAAAACAAAACAAAAACACGATTGTAGGGCTCCATCAAAAATTTAGGGCCAGAGTTTAGAATAAAAAAAAAAAGAAAAAAAAAAAAGACAAAAATGAATACATTTCTTACACATTGACCTCACCTCATTAATATGTATAAGGAACCTATTTGACTCTGCCTCTGGGTCAATAATCCCACCGCTCTCTCTCTGTCGTTCTAGAATCTTCTGAAGCTCCACCCATTTCTGTTTAAAATCAGCTCCTACACCTGCTTCCTCCATCTGCATGTAGGACGAAAAAAAAAAAATCCACAGTTATGTAAATGAGCAAAAGAATACATTTACATAATTATTTTAGCATGTGGCATACGAGAACACAAATGCAAACACACATCACCCCTCAGGTTCAGCTGACATGACATCCTGGACGGCTTACACAAGTCTGAGTAATTAGAGAGACTGCCCATGTCACAATGAAAACTCTGTTCTGGCCAAGGGCCTTGGCACTGGGCACAACAGTGACATTGTTTGGTGGCATTTCCAACCATGACAAAGAGTCATCCAGTCCAGCTGATTACTTCACTACGCTGTAGGTGCCTGGACTGTGTCAAGTCTTCGTTCTGCGACGGGATTCGTTTACGTGTTTTTACCTTTGGAAAACTGGGAGCAGGAGCCGACAACAGCGTCTCCACGTCATAGGTCAAAGGTTCACGGCACACTGGGCACACAACCGTTAGCTCCTGAGAGAGGAAGAAAGAAAGAAAGAAAGAAAGAAAGAAAGAAAGAGAAAAAGACTTTCAGTGCAATTTTTATACTGATACAAAACCTATACCGTATCTTATTTCCCCTTAAACAAAAACAAGATAAAAAGCTCCGAAAGATAAAACCTATTTTACGATTCTTTAAAAAAACAAAACAAAAAAAAAACTGGTGCAGAGGAAATGTCGTTTAGTTACATATCATAGTAACAATGCAATGTGGCACATTTGCTCGATTGAGAGGAAATTGAGGTTAAAAGCAATAAAATACGGAGCCTGAGGTCAAACCACACAGGGCACAGCATGTAACCCCTTTGGCTGAGACAGAATCCGTCTTGTACATATTTTGGTTTAGACTCTCATACGACTACATCACAAACACTGATACTCTTCACTGATGCTGTGTTTCTCAGCTCAAGTCTTAAGGACTCACCTGACTTGGCATCTTATCATTGGCCCTGTAACAACACGCTCGATTCAACTCATCCTCTAATCTCTAAGCGCTCATTTAGTCTGTGACGAGAGCAAAACTGTCCAGCCCTGACAGTTCAACCAACCCTGACAGCCTGCAAAACCGTAATTAGGAGACACTGAGGTAAGAGTCGGAGAGAGCTGAAAAGTCTAGTCAAGTTAATCCTCTTCCCCATGGGGACCCATCTGGTGCTGGTCTACCTCTCCTTCAGCCCTCTCTCTGGTCTTGTCCTCCTCCATTTCTCTCTCCCTCTCCCTTAACTCCTTCTCGGAGTGGGTGATGTAGCGACCCAGGCAGTGGGAGTGGAAGTAGTGGTAGCAACTGGTTTTGGTGAACACCTCCCCCTCCTGATGGTGAAAGGATAGAGAGGTGTGTAAAGAGAAAGAAGAGAGATGGAGGGATATTTTGATTGACATACGACTGATGTTTGACATTACAGTTTGTTCAGCAAAGGTGAAGTGTGATTAATCTCACCATACAGTCAATGACGGACTCAAAAACAGTCAACACATCTGAAATTCTTTTCGAAATGTGTTTCCCCCATGAATACATTCGAACCTCAGGTTCTGGCTGATAATGAGGTTGTGTGTGTGTGTGCGCGCGCGCGCTGAAATAGTACCTTAAAGCCATAAAGACAGATGACACAGTTCCCGTGGGGAATATTACTCTCTGTGAGAATCTCTTTGGCCCGCTGCGAAACGAGAAGGGAAAAGATGTAAAAAATGAGGAGAAAAATATAAATGTGGAAAGTTATTATCCCTTCAAAAAGAAAAGCAAAATACAAGAGAATAATTGAGAACAGAAGAGTGAGAAACAAACCTCAATGAGCTGATAAAGAACCGGTGTCCCCAGACTTGATTCAGCTTCCGTCTTCAAACACTTCTGCACACTGCGTGTGCGCGCGCGTGCGTGTGTGTGAGAGAGAGAGAGAGAGAGAGAATGTGTGAATAAGTGTAAGGGGAGCACTGGAGCCTTTGAAAGCAGATGTAGTTTTGGCAAGTTCAATCATGAGGAGTACAGATAAGAAAAAAACTGCCAGGCGGCGTTGAAATCTAAACGGGGGGAAAGAACATTCCAGTAATCCTCACCTGAGTAACTTGTCATCTGAGAGGCCTCGTGGATTATGAATGGAGATGGAGGGAGGAGAGGAGGGATACTGAATGAGAGTGAAAGAGAGAAAAACTTTACCAAAAAAAGTCTGCTTGATCTAAACTCACTGAAGATGAACCGTAGAATGGAGGAGAAATGCGGATTAAGCTTGAAAGTTTGAGAGATTCATTTATGGTTTCACTCTTACACCACAAAGAGGGAAATGTTAAAACTAAAAATAAAATAAGAGACTTAAAATAAAACCCAGTAACATCAGAGTTTCACTACACTCCTTTTAATGATGCTAATTTCTCCATCAAAGCCATGCAACACTGAAGGGTTACGTTCTGTAACGAGCCACTTGACGTACCTGTGAATCTAAAGTCAGCGTTAGAGTGAGCCGGACAAACTGAGACAGGGAATCTGCCGCTGTTGAGGGGTAAAGCACTAGACTCACCTCCCATCCACTGAGAGTCAGAGAGATAAAGAAACACAGAGAATCAGTGCCTCTGCAGTCTATTTCCTAATAGACAATTACGAGTTGAAAGAAGACAATAAAGTGGATTGGTATTAGCATCAGACCAACTGTCGTTGCACTGATATGCTAACACTCTGCAGTGTTGCTACGTTTTCACGGAGGTGAAGTGAGGAAGAGAGAATAAGTTAATTGTGTGGGTTTTGAAAGCAACAGACTTTAAGACAACTGTAAAGCAAAAACGAGGTTGTATCTCACTCGTCATCTTTCTGAGTGACCTTCAGCTCGTCCAGATAAATGGATTGCAACACCTCGATTTCGGACACGACCCTGGAAACAAAATAATAATAACAACATTGGTAATAAACTCAAGCTCTCTTCTCCAAACCGCAGTCAACGTGTTTGAAATATCAGAATGATTCTGCCCGAACCAATGTCTCTTAACTTGCTTCTCCTCTGTCCTCTCCTATCACTACTCAAAACTGTAGAATAACTTCATGTACCGATGGAAAAACCAAATAACTATCAAGGGAACGATGGGAAACACTTCATCGCATTTTCTTATCAAGTCATTTACCCAGGAGCCAAGAGGACCCGGGAATTTTGGGACAGAAACAATCATACGAATACATGGAGCACCTGTCCCAGGTCTGGTTACCTAAATCCTGTGAAAATGGGCAGGTTACTGGTTAGCTTGGGAATCTATGCTCCAGTGGTTCTGCAAAATGGTTTGCCATGTAACGGTTGCTATTGCTATCCCGCAACAACAACAGCATTGACAGCAATCTTTTACAGAAAGACGAACTTGAAAAGAGCTTCAGTTGAACAAACAAAGCCATCTAAATTAAACGGAGCAGCTTGGTTTCAACTGGACTAACTTTATTACATAAACACTCAATCTGGCAGCTAACGTTAGCTTTTACCTTAACCCTAACTTTGGTATTAATCACTTCGGACCGAAACTAATTTCTGCCATCAAACTGTTAGCTCTGTTACACTATACGCCAGTATTTGCTCTACATGTGGTACTCTTGTCGATTTTTGTTTTGTCATTGTACTTCTGTGTTGTCGTGCAGCAGCCCACTTACTCGTTTTCTGTAGCCATCTTTACCCCGCTATCCGTATGCGTCGGCGGACAACTAACAGTGGGACACCTGAGACTGACGATCCGTTCCGTCTCGGGGCAAAAATATAACCGATGTCCGACAGATGTTCCGCGGAAGCATTACTTTCCATATAGACACAAGTCGGCTGAGCGTGTGAGGTGACGTTCTCTAGCTTCTTACGGAAAATCAGTCGACTTCGTTCTGTTGAGTCAGCTATATACCAAGCAAAACACTCCCAACGTGTCCTGTTTTTTGTTTTCCCCCCCCCCCAGAATATTGCCTAAACCTAATCCATAGAAATGTATCAACATCATTTATTTCACATTGGACAAAGAGAGTCGAAGGCTGGAGAACAATTGGCCAAACAGCTCATCTCAGGTGCCCATCCTTGTTTAGATTTTTATTATGAATGGAGTCAGTGAGGATTAAGAAAACATAATAAACAAAAATATTTATTATTGCTCATCATTTATTTTTGACACGACAGCTCACGGTTACTGACAAATGGCTTCTTTTAAATCTGACATAAAACTGACATTTTTTTTTCTCCACTCTAATCACAGCAGAACACTCCAAACCTGTTAGTGTCTCTGTCCGATTAGCTTTTTAATAACAGTTTCAGTATAATGAAGGTGGGGGCGACATTTCCCTTTAGTTAATAAAATTACACAGGAAAAGAAACACTAAGGGTAAAATAATCAGCACTTAACAGTGACTTCTCTTTCCCATGTGCCTCTTATGTCTTCTCAGTGCACAGTTAGAGATAAACACATTCTCTCGTTTTTAATCCATTCTGATTTACAGTGACATGAGCTCCATTGCATTCCCTCTCCCTCTCTCTCTCTCTCTCTGTCTGTCTCAGCAGCACTTCTTTCCTTTCTTCCTCCTCTCTCGGTCCCGGTGGGAGTTGATGTGAACTGTGTCCCTCTCTCGTTCTCTCTCTCTTTCCGCGCGATTCTGACTCTGTTTCTTTGCTCGTAGAACCATGTGTGTGAACGCCATAAACATCTGGGGAGGAGAGAGAGAGAGAGAGAGAGAGAGAGAGAGAGAGGGAGACAGTCAGGGTATCACATACGCATAAAGAGAGATATATAAAGTTCACACACACACTCACACACACAACACACAAACACACACAGGTTAGACAAGCAGATGCATATACACAGACTTTTAATCTCTGAATCTGCCTTCAGCAATTTAAAGAATGCGTAACAAACATACCTGTGTGCAAAGTAATCTGAGAAACATCCTGACAGCATACATATTATGACAAACAAACACACACACACACACACACACACACACACACACAGAGTGTGACTGACCTCCTCCACGTTGATGTTTTCTTTGGCACTTGTCTCAAAGACCCTGACGCCGACCGACTCTCCAAAGCGCAGGGCATCTTCAGTGTCCACTTGTTTCTTGGAGGGATCATCGTTTTTGTTTCCCACTAAAATAAAGGACACGTTCAAGGTCAGAGATGTTTCAGAAAATCCTTCGTTCTCATGCAGAACTTCAAAACAAATGAACCCAAAGTACTTGAGTTCTGTGGTATTATAGCATATGTCACTGCTTGACCTGCTCAGACATGATTAAGTCGTCATGGTTACCTTCATAATCAGAAAGCCCCTGTCTACTGTATTTCAATAAAGACTCTATAACAACAAATATGAATATCACAATATCACTATGTTGTCCTACGTAGTTGCTGCAAAGCATACACATATGCAGTGTTTACTTGGAGTTTTCAACAACATGATCATAGATGTAGGTGTGCTTTGTCTTTTGGTTTGAGACATTTAACATGCAAGGTAAAAAAAAAAGACCACAACTATAGTTTCGGTGGCCACCCAATGTCCAGAGGACCACTGTCTTCATCAGCTGCTTCACTAGCTCCTTGAATCAGGGAACTGTTTGCGGCTGATTCCCCGCTGAGTAAAACTGAAATTTTTTTTCTATAACCCATATTGATATCTTGACTGCTTAGCTGACATTGCCTCCTGGATGTCCGCTAACCACCTCAAACTCAACCTGGAGAAAACGGAGCTTCTGTTTTTTCCCGCTAAGAACTCCCCAACGATCAACACTGCAATCACCATCGAGGGATCTGTGGTGTTCCCCACCACAGCAGCCAAAAACCTTGGCATGGCCCTTGACAACCAGCTGACCTACTCCAGTCACATAACGGCAGTCACACGATCCCGCAGATTCTCTCTCTACAACATCAGGAGAATCCACCCCTTCCTCACACAACAGGCGACCCAGCTCCTAGTCCAAGCGCTTGTCATCTTCCGCCTGGACTACTGCAACGTTCTACTGGCTGGCTGGCCGACCTGCGCCATCAGGCCGCTCCAGCTCATTCAGAACGCCGCTGCACGCCTGGTATTCAACCTCCCTAAGCACTCTCATGTCACTCCACTCCTTACTGCACTCCACTGGCTTCTGGTAGCTGCTCGCATCCAGTTTAAGACACTGGTGCTGGCCTACCAGACCACAAGAGGCTCCGCCCCATCATACCTTCAGTCCCTGATAACTCCTTATACCCCTACTAGAACCCTCCGCTCTACAACCTCTGGTCAACTGACGGTCCCCTCACTTTGGGAACCCGGCAGCCGTTCCTCCAGACCACGCCTCTTCTCCGCCATTGCCCTGCGGTGGTGGAACGACCTCCCTAATGCAGTTAGGACTGCGGAATCTCTTACCATCTTCCGCAGGAAACTGAAAACCCACCTCTTCAGGACCCACCTGTCCCCCACTGCCTAACCTCCCTTTCTTTACATATATAAAAAAAACAAAAAAAAAAACCACCTTGTCTTGTATCTGTGTTTGTCATTCACTGTCAAAGTATTCCAGGGGCGCAATACGAAGGGTAAATTAACACACAGCCTTATTGTGATCTCTGCTTATGAGGCCAAAGCGACTGCCAAATACCAAATTGTAATTGTAATTGTAATTGACTGGTGCTACCCAGGTCTTATTTGTGATACTTGTTGCTGGAGGTACTTAATAGTTTATATCATGGGGGCTTTTGTCCCACCTGTAGTCCACTTTGTTTATTTCCTTCAACATTCTTGCGTTTGTGGCCGGTCTAGTACTGAACTTAGCAGTGGACGCTTATGCAACAGGCAGCTCCTTA